>NW_026989128.1:0-106850 GCF_030222135.1 Aotus nancymaae
CACTCAACTTCCAGAGTTAAACCCGTGTGTGGATTCAGCAGTCTGCAAACACTTTCTCTGCAGAGTCCCAAAACAGGCGTTTTCAGCCCATTACCGGCATATGGAAGAAACAGCAGTAAGCACAGGGAAATATCTGCTTCTAAATCCAAAACGCAGCTATCTAACAGAACGGTTGTCAATGTGTGCACTCAACTTCCAGAGTTAAACCCGTGTGTGGATTCAGCAGTCTGCAAACACTTTCTCTGCAGAGTCCCAAAACAGGCGTTTTCAGCCCATTACCGGCATATGGAAGAAACAGCAGTAAGCCCAGGGAAATATCTGCTTCTAAATCCAAAACGCAGCTATCTAACAGAACGGTTGTCAATGTGTGCACTCAACTTCCAGAGTTAAACCCGTTGGTGGATTCAGCAGTCTGCAAACACTTTCTCTGCAGAGTCCCCAAACAGGCGTTTTCAGCCCATTACCGGCATATGGAAGAAACAGCAGTAAGCACAGGGAAATATCTGCTTCTAAATCCAAAACGCAACTATCTAACAGAACGGTTGTCAATGTGTGCACTCAACTTCCAGAGTTAAACCCGTGTGTGGATTCAGCAGTCTGCAAACACTTTCTCTGCAGAGTCCCAAAACAGGCGTTTTCAGCCCATTACCGGCATATGGAAGAAACTGCAGTAAGCAAAGGGAAATATCTGCTTCTAAATCCAAAACGCAGCTATCTAACAGAACGGTTGTCAATGTGTGCACTCAACTTCCAGAGTTAAACCCGTGTGTGGATTCAGCAGTCTGCAAACACTTTCTCTGCAGAGTCCCCAAACAGGCGTTTTCAGCCCGTTACCGGCATATGGAAGAAACAGCAGTAAGCACAGGGAAATATCTGCTTCTAAATCCAAAACGCAGCTATCTAACAGAACGGTTGTCAATGTGTGCACTCAACTTCCAGAGTTAAACCCGTGTGTGGATTCAGCAGTCTGCAAACACTTTCTCTGCAGAGTCCCCAAACAGGCGTTTTCAGCCCATTACCGGCATATGGAAGAAACAGCAGTAAGCCCAGGGAAATATCTGCTTCTAAATCCAAAACGCAGCTATCTAACAGAACGGTTGTCAATGTGTGCACTCAACTTCCAGAGTTAAACCCGTGTGTGGATTCAGCAGTCTGCAAACACTTTCTCTGCAGAGTCCCAAAACAGGCGTTTTCAGCCCATTACCGGCATATGGAAGCAACAGCAGTAAGCACAGGGAAATATCTGCTTCTAAATCCAAAACGCAGCTATCTAACAGGACGGTTGTCAATGTGTGCACTCAACTTCCAGAGTTAAACCCGTGTGTGGATTCAGCAGTCTGCAAACACTTTCTCTGCAGAGTCCCAAAACAGGCGTTTTCAGCCCATTACCGGCATATGGAAGAAACAGCAGTAAGCCCAGGGAAATATCTGCTTCTAAATCCAAAACGCAGCTATCTAACAGAACGGTTGTCAATGTGTGCACTCAACTTCCAGAGTTCAACCCGTGTGTGGATTCAGCAGTCTGCAAACACTTTCTCTGCAGAGTCCCCAAACAGGCGTTTTCAGCCCATTACCGGCATATGGAAGCAACAGCAGTAAGCACAGGGAAATATCTGCTTCTAAATCCAAAACGCAGCTATCTAACAGAACGGTTGTCAATGTGTGCACTCAACTTCCAGAGTTAAACCCGTGTGTGGATTCAGCAGTCTGCAAACACTTTCTCTGCAGAGTCCCCAAACAGGCGTTTTCAGCCCATTACCGGCATATGGAAGAAACAGCAGTAAGCACAGGGAAATATCTGCTTCTAAATCCAAAACGCAGCTATCTAACAGAACGGTTGTCAATGTGTGCACTCAACTTCCAGAGTTAAACCCGTGTGTGGATTCAGCAGTCTGCAAACACTTTCTCTGCAGAGTCCCAAAACAGGCGTTTTCAGCCCATTACCGGCATATGGAAGCAACAGCAGTAAGCACAGGGAAATATCTGCTTCTAAATCCAAAACGCAGCTATCTAACAGAACGGTTGTCAATGTGTGCACTCAACTTCCAGAGTTAAACCCGTGTGTGGATTCAGCAGTCTGCAAACAGTTTCTCTGCAGAGTCCCAAAACAGGCGTTTTCAGCCCATTACCGGCATATGGAAGAAACAGCAGTAAGCACAGGGAAATATCTGCTTCTAAATCCAAAACGCAGCTATCTAACAGAACGGTTGTCAATGTGTGCACTCAACTTCCAGAGTTAAACCCGTGTGTGGATTCAGCAGTCTGCAAACACTTTCTCTGCAGAGTCCCAAAACAGGCGTTTTCAGCCCATTACCGGCATATGGAAGCAACAGCAGTAAGCACAGGGAAATATCTGCTTCTAAATCCAAAACGCAGCTATCTAACAGAACGGTTGTCAATGTGTGCACTCAACTTCCAGAGTTAAACCCGTGTGTGGATTCAGCAGTCTGCAAACACTTTCTCTGCAGAGTCCCCAAACAGGCGTTTTCAGCCCATTACCGGCATATGGAAGAAACAGCAGTAAGCACAGGGAAATATCTGCTTCTAAATCCAAAACGCAGCTATCTAACAGAACGGTTGTCAATGTGTGCACTCAATTTCCAGAGTTAAACCCGTGTGTGGATTCAGCAGTCTGCAAACACTTTCTCTGCAGAGTCCCCAAACAGGCGTTTTCAGCCCGTTACCGGCATATGGAAGAAACAGCAGTAAGCACAGGGAAATATCTGCTTCTAAATCCAAAATGCAGCTATCTAACAGAACGGTTGTCAATGTGTGCACTCAACTTCCAGAGTTAAACCCGTGTGTGGATTCAGCAGTCTGCAAACACTTTCTCTGCAGAGTCCCAAAACAGGCGTTTTCAGCCCATTACCGCCATATGGAAGAAACAGCAGTAAGCACAGGGAAATATCTGCTTCTAAATCCAAAACGCAACTATCTAACAGAACGGTTGTCAATGTGTGCACTCAACTTCCAGAGTTAAACCCGTGTGTGGATTCAGCAGTCTGCAAACACTTTCTCTGCAGAGTCCCAAAACAGGCGTTTTCAGCCCATTACCGGCATATGGAAGAAACAGCAGTAAGCACAGGGAAATATCTGCTTCTAAATCCAAAACGCAGCTATCTAACAGAACGGTAGTCAATGTGTGCACTCAACTTCCAGAGTTAAACCCGTGTGTGGATTCAGCAGTCTGCAAACACTTTCTCTGCAGAGTCCCAAAACAGGCGTTTTCAGCCCATTACCGGCATATGGAAGAAACAGCAGTAAGCACAGGGAAATATCTGCTTCTAAATCCAAAACGCAGCTATCTAACAGAACGGTTGTCAATGTGTGCACTCAACTTCCAGAGTTAAACCCGTGTGTGGATTCAGCAGTCTGCAAACACTTTCTCTGCAGAGTCCCAAAACAGGCGTTTTCAGCCCGTTACCGGCATATGGAAGAAACAGCAGTAAGCACAGGGAAATATCTGCTTCTAAATCCAAAACGCAGCTATCTAACAGAACGGTTGTCAATGTGTGCACTCAACTTCCAGAGTTAAACCCGTGTGTGGATTCAGCAGTCTGCAAACACTTTCTCTGCAGAGTCCCAAAACAGGCGTTTTCAGCCCATTACCGGCATATGGAAGAAACAGCAGTAAGCACAGGGAAATATCTGCTTCTAAATCCAAAACGCAGCTATCTAACAGAACGGTTGTCAATGTGTGCACTCAACTTCCAGAGTTAAACCCGTGTGTGGATTCAGCAGTCTGCAAACACTTTCTCTGCAGAGTCCCAAAACAGGCGTTTTCAGCCCATTACCGGCATATGGAAGCAACAGCAGTAAGCACAGGGAAATATCTGCTTCTAAATCCAAAACGCAGCTATCTAACAGAACGGTTGTCAATGTGTGCACTCAACTTCCAGAGTTCAACCCGTGTGTGGATTCAGCAGTCTGCAAACACTTTCTCTGCAGAGTCCCCAAACAGGCGTTTTCAGCACATTACCGGCATATGGAAGAAACAGCAGTAAGCACAGGGAAATATCTGCTTCTAAATCCAAAACGCAGCTATCTAACAGAACGGTTGTCAATGTGTGCACTCAACTTCCAGAGTTAAACCCGTGTGTGGATTCAGCAGTCTGCAAACACTTTCTCTGCAGAGTCCCCAGACAGGCGTTTTCAGCCCATTACCGGCATATGGAAGAAACAGCAGTAAGCCCAGGGAAATATCTGCTTCTAAATCCAAAACGCAGCTATCTAACAGAACGGTTGTCAATGTGTGCACTCAACTTCCAGAGTTAAACCCGTGTGTGGATTCAGCAGTCTGCAAACACTTTCTCTGCAGAGTCCCAAAACAGGCGTTTTCAGCCCATTACCGGCATATGGAAGAAACAGCAGTAAGCACAGGGAAATATCTGCTTCTAAATCCAAAACGCAGCTATCTAACAGAACGGTTGTCAATGTGTGCACTCAACTTCCAGAGTTAAACCCGTGTGTGGATTCAGCAGTCTGCAAACACTTTCTCTGCAGAGTCCCAAAACAGGCGTTTTCAGCCCATTACCGGCATATGGAAGAAACAGCAGTAAGCCCAGGGAAATATCTGCTTCTAAATCCAAAACGCAGCTATCTAACAGAACGGTTGTCAATGTGTGCACTCAACTTCCAGAGTTAAACCCGTGTGTGGATTCAGCAGTCTGCAAACACTTTCTCTGCAGAGTCCCCAAACAGGCGTTTTCAGCCCATTACCGGCATATGGAAGAAACAGCAGTAAGCACAGGGAAATATCTGCTTCTAAATCCAAAACGCAGCTATCTAACAGAACGGTTGTCAATGTGTGCACTCAACTTCCAGAGTTAAACCCGTGTGTGGATTCAGCAGTCTGAACACTTTCTCTGCAGAGTCCCAAAACAGGCGTTTTCAGCCCATTACCGGCATATGGAAGAAACTGCAGTAAGCACAGGGAAATATCTGCTTCTAAATCCAAAACGCAGCTATCTAACAGAACGGTTGTCAATGTGGTGCACTCAACTTCCAGAGTTAAACCCGTGTGTGGATTCAGCAGTCTGCAAACACTTTCTCTGCAGAGTCCCCAAACAGGCGTTTTCAGCCCATTACCGGCATATGGAAGAAACAGCAGTAAGCCCAGGGAAATATCTGCTTCTAAATCCAAAACGCAGCTATCTAACAGAACGGTTGTCAATGTGTGCACTCAACTTCCAGAGTTAAACCCGTGTGTGGATTCAGCAGTCTGCAAACACTTTCTCTGCAGAGTCCCCAAACAGGCGTTTTCAGCCCATTACCGGCATATGGAAGAAACAGCAGTAAGCCCAGGGAAATATCTGCTTCTAAATCCAAAACGCAGCTATCTAACAGAACGGTTGTCAATGTGTGCACTCAACTTCCAGAGTTAAACCCGTGTGTGGATTCAGCAGTCTGCAAACACTTTCTCTGCAGAGTCCCAAAACAGGCGTTTTCAGCCCATTACCGGCATATGGAAGAAACAGCAGTAAGCACAGGGAAATATCTGCTTCTAAATCCAAAACGCAGCTATCTAACAGAACGGTTGTCAATGTGTGCACTCAACTTCCAGAGTTAAACCCGTGTGTGGATTCAGCAGTCTGCAAACACTTTCTCTGCAGAGTCCCAAAACAGGCGTTTTCAGCCCATTACCGGCATATGGAAGAAACAGCAGTAAGCCCAGGGAAATATCTGCTTCTAAATCCAAAACGCAGCTATCTAACAGAACGGTTGTCAATGTGTGCACTCAACTTCCAGAGTTAAACCCGTGTGTGGATTCAGCAGTCTGCAAACACTTTCTCTGCAGAGTCCCCAAACAGGCGTTTTCAGCCCGTTACCGGCATATGGAAGAAACAGCAGTAAGCACAGGGAAATATCTGCTTCTAAATCCAAAACGCAGCTATCTAACAGAACGGTTGTCAATGTGTGCACTCAACTTCCAGAGTTAAACCCGTGTGTGGATTCAGCAGTCTGCAAACACTTTCTCTGCAGAGTCCCCCAAACAGGCGTTTTCAGCCCATTACCGGCATATGGAAGAAACAGCAGTAAGCCCAGGGAAATATCTGCTTCTAAATCCAAAACGCAGCTATCTAACAGAACGGTTGTCAATGTGTGCACTCAACTTCCAGAGTTAAACCCGTGTGTGGATTCAGCAGTCTGCAAACACTTTCTCTGCAGAGTCCCAAAACAGGCGTTTTCAGCCCATTACCGGCATATGGAAGCAACAGCAGTAAGCACAGGGAAATATCTGCTTCTAAATCCAAAACGCAGCTATCTAACAGGACGGTTGTCAATGTGTGCACTCAACTTCCAGAGTTAAACCCGTGTGTGGATTCAGCAGTCTGCAAACACTTTCTCTGCAGAGTCCCAAAACAGGCGTTTTCAGCCCATTACCGGCATATGGAAGAAACAGCAGTAAGCCCAGGGAAATATCTGCTTCTAAATCCAAAACGCAGCTATCTAACAGAACGGTTGTCAATGTGTGCACTCAACTTCCAGAGTTCAACCCGTGTGTGGATTCAGCAGTCTGCAAACACTTTCTCTGCAGAGTCCCCAAACAGGCGTTTTCAGCCCATTACCGGCATATGGAAGAAACAGCAGTAAGCACAGGGAAATATCTGCTTCTAAATCCAAAACGCAGCTATCTAACAGAACGGTTGTCAATGTGTGCACTCAACTTCCAGAGTTAAACCCGTGTGTGGATTCAGCAGTCTGCAAACACTTTCTCTGCAGAGTCCCCAAACAGGCGTTTTCAGCCCATTACCGGCATATGGAAGAAACAGCAGTAAGCACAGGGAAATATCTGCTTCTAAATCCAAAACGCAGCTATCTAACAGAACGGTTGTCAATGTGTGCACTCAACTTCCAGAGTTAAACCCGTGTGTGGATTCAGCAGTCTGCAAACACTTTCTCTGCAGAGTCCCAAAACAGGCGTTTTCAGCCCATTACCGGCATATGGAAGCAACAGCAGTAAGCACAGGGAAATATCTGCTTCTAAATCCAAAACGCAGCTATCTAACAGAACGGTTGTCAATGTGTGCACTCAACTTCCAGAGTTAAACCCGTGTGTGGATTCAGCAGTCTGCAAACAGTTTCTCTGCAGAGTCCCAAAACAGGCGTTTTCAGCCCATTACCGGCATATGGAAGAAACAGCAGTAAGCACAGGGAAATATCTGCTTCTAAATCCAAAACGCAGCTATCTAACAGAACGGTTGTCAATGTGTGCACTCAACTTCCAGAGTTAAACCCGTGTGTGGATTCAGCAGTCTGCAAACACTTTCTCTGCAGAGTCCCCAAACAGGCGTTTTCAGCCCATTACCGGCATATGGAAGAAACAGCAGTAAGCACAGGGAAATATCTGCTTCTAAATCCAAAACGCAGCTATCTAACAGAACGGTTGTCAATGTGTGCACTCAATTTCCAGAGTTAAACCCGTGTGTGGATTCAGCAGTCTGCAAACACTTTCTCTGCAGAGTCCCCAAACAGGCGTTTTCAGCCCGTTACCGGCATATGGAAGAAACAGCAGTAAGCACAGGGAAATATCTGCTTCTAAATCCAAAATGCAGCTATCTAACAGAACGGTTGTCAATGTGTGCACTCAACTTCCAGAGTTAAACCCGTGTGTGGATTCAGCAGTCTGCAAACACTTTCTCTGCAGAGTCCCAAAACAGGCGTTTTCAGCCCATTACCGCCATATGGAAGAAACAGCAGTAAGCACAGGGAAATATCTGCTTCTAAATCCAAAACGCAACTATCTAACAGAACGGTTGTCAATGTGTGCACTCAACTTCCAGAGTTAAACCCGTGTGTGGATTCAGCAGTCTGCAAACACTTTCTCTGCAGAGTCCCAAAACAGGCGTTTTCAGCCCATTACCGGCATATGGAAGAAACAGCAGTAAGCCCAGGGAAATATCTGCTTCTAAATCCAAAACGCAGCTATCTAACAGAACGGTTGTCAATGTGTGCACTCAACTTCCAGAGTTAAACCCGTGTGTGGATTCAGCAGTCTGCAAACACTTTCTCTGCAGAGTCCCAAAACAGGCGTTTTCAGCCCATTACCGGCATATGGAAGAAACAGCAGTAAGCACAGGGAAATATCTGCTTCTAAATCCAAAACGCAGCTATCTAACAGAACGGTTGTCAATGTGTGCACTCAACTTCCAGAGTTAAACCCGTGTGTGGATTCAGCAGTCTGCAAACACTTTCTCTGCAGAGTCCCCAAACAGGCGTTTTCAGCCCGTTACCGGCATATGGAAGAAACAGCAGTAAGCACAGGGAAATATCTGCTTCTAAATCCAAAACGCAGCTATCTAACAGAACGGTTGTCAATGTGTGCACTCAACTTCCAGAGTTAAACCCGTGTGTGGATTCAGCAGTCTGCAAACACTTTCTCTGCAGAGTCCCAAAACAGGCGTTTTCAGCCCATTACCGGCATATGGAAGAAACAGCAGTAAGCACAGGGAAATATCTGCTTCTAAATCCAAAACGCAGCTATCTAACAGAACGGTTGTCAATGTGTGCACTCAACTTCCAGAGTTAAACCCGTGTGTGGATTCAGCAGTCTGCAAACACTTTCTCTGCAGAGTCCCAAAACAGGCGTTTTCAGCCCATTACCGGCATATGGAAGCAACAGCAGTAAGCACAGGGAAATATCTGCTTCTAAATCCAAAACGCAGCTATCTAACAGAACGGTTGTCAATGTGTGCACTCAACTTCCAGAGTTCAACCCGTGTGTGGATTCAGCAGTCTGCAAACACTTTCTCTGCAGAGTCCCCAAACAGGCGTTTTCAGCACATTACCGGCATATGGAAGAAACAGCAGTAAGCACAGGGAAATATCTGCTTCTAAATCCAAAACGCAGCTATCTAACAGAACGGTTGTCAATGTGTGCACTCAACTTCCAGAGTTAAACCCGTGTGTGGATTCAGCAGTCTGCAAACACTTTCTCTGCTGAGTCCCCAGACAGGCGTTTTCAGCCCATTACCGGCATATGGAAGAAACAGCAGTAAGCCCAGGGAAATATCTGCTTCTAAATCCAAAACGCAGCTATCTAACAGAACGGTTGTCAATGTGTGCACTCAACTTCCAGAGTTAAACCCGTGTGTGGATTCAGCAGTCTGCAAACACTTTCTCTGCAGAGTCCCAAAACAGGCGTTTTCAGCCCATTACCGGCATATGGAAGAAACAGCAGTAAGCACAGGGAAATATCTGCTTCTAAATCCAAAACGCAGCTATCTAACAGAACGGTTGTCAATGTGTGCACTCAACTTCCAGAGTTAAACCCGTGTGTGGATTCAGCAGTCTGCAAACACTTTCTCTGCAGAGTCCCAAAACAGGCGTTTTCAGCCCATTACCGGCATATGGAAGAAACAGCAGTAAGCCCAGGGAAATATCTGCTTCTAAATCCAAAACGCAGCTATCTAACAGAACGGTTGTCAATGTGTGCACTCAACTTCCAGAGTTAAACCCGTGTGTGGATTCAGCAGTCTGCAAACACTTTCTCTGCAGAGTCCCCAAACAGGCGTTTTCAGCCCATTACCGGCATAGGGAAGAAACAGCAGTAAGCACAGGGAAATATCTGCTTCTAAATCCAAAACGCAGCTATCTAACAGAACGGTTGTCAATGTGTGCACTCAACTTCCAGAGTTAAACCCGTGTGTGTATTCAGCAGTCTGCAAACACTTTCTCTGCAGAGTCCCAAAACAGGCGTTTTCAGCCCATTACCGGCATATGGAAGAAACTGCAGTAAGCACAGGGAAATATCTGCTTCTAAATCCAAAACGCAGCTATCTAACAGAACGGTTGTCAATGTGTGCACTCAACTTCCAGAGTTAAACCCGTGTGTGGATTCAGCAGTCTGCAAACACTTTCTCTGCAGAGTCCCCAAACAGGCGTTTTCAGCCCATTACCGGCATATGGAAGAAACAGCAGTAAGCCCAGGGAAATATCTGCTTCTAAATCCAAAACGCAGCTATCTAACAGAACGGTTGTCAATGTGTGCACTCAACTTCCAGAGTTAAACCCGTGTGTGGATTCAGCAGTCTGCAAACACTTTCTCTGCAGAGTCCCCAAACAGGCGTTTTCAGCCCATTACCGGCATATGGAAGAAACAGCAGTAAGCCCAGGGAAATATCTGCTTCTAAATCCAAAACGCAGCTATCTAACAGAACGGTTGTCAATGTGTGCACTCAACTTCCAGAGTTAAACCCGTGTGTGGATTCAGCAGTCTGCAAACACTTTCTCTGCAGAGTCCCAAAACAGGCGTTTTCAGCCCATTACCGGCATATGGAAGAAACAGCAGTAAGCACAGGGAAATATCTGCTTCTAAATCCAAAACGCAGCTATCTAACAGAACGGTTGTCAATGTGTGCACTCAACTTCCAGAGTTAAACCCGTGTGTGGATTCAGCAGTCTGCAAACACTTTCTCTGCAGAGTCCCAAAACAGGCGTTTTCAGCCCATTACCGGCATATGGAAGAAACAGCAGTAAGCCCAGGGAAATATCTGCTTCTAAATCCAAAACGCAGCTATCTAACAGAACGGTTGTCAATGTGTGCACTCAACTTCCAGAGTTCAACCCGTGTGTGGATTCAGCAGTCTGCAAACACTTTCTCTGCAGAGTCCCCAAACAGGCGTTTTCAGCCCATTACCGGCATATGGAAGAAACAGCAGTAAGCACAGGGAAATATCTGCTTCTAAATCCAAAACGCAGCTATCTAACAGAACGGTTGTCAATGTGTGCACTCAACTTCCAGAGTTAAACCCGTGTGTGGATTCAGCAGTCTGCAAACACTTTCTCTGCAGAGTCCCAAAACAGGCGTTTTCAGCCCATTACCGGCATATGGAAGAAACAGCAGTAAGCACAGGGAAATATCTGCTTCTAAATCCAAAACGCAGCTATCTAACAGAACGGTTGTCAATGTGTGCACTCAACTTCCAGAGTTAAACCCGTGTGTGGATTCAGCAGTCTGCAAACACTTTCTCTGCAGAGTCCCAAAACAGGCGTTTTCAGCCCATTACCGGCATATGGAAGCAACAGCAGTAAGCACAGGGAAATATCTGCTTCTAAATCCAAAACGCAGCTATCTAACAGAACGGTTGTCAATGTGTGCACTCAACTTCCAGAGTTAAACCCGTGTGTGGATTCAGCAGTCTGCAAACAGTTTCTCTGCAGAGTCCCAAAACAGGCGTTTTCAGCCCATTACCGGCATATGGAAGAAACAGCAGTAAGCACAGGGAAATATCTGCTTCTAAATCCAAAACGCAGCTATCTAACAGAACGGTTGTCAATGTGTGCACTCAACTTCCAGAGTTAAACCCGTGTGTGGATTCAGCAGTCTGCAAACACTTTCTCTGCAGAGTCCCAAAACAGGCGTTTTCAGCCCATTACCGGCATATGGAAGCAACAGCAGTAAGCACAGGGAAATATCTGCTTCTAAATCCAAAACGCAGCTATCTAACAGAACGGTTGTCAATGTGTGCACTCAACTTCCAGAGTTAAACCCGTGTGTGGATTCAGCAGTCTGCAAACACTTTCTCTGCAGAGTCCCCAAACAGGCGTTTTCAGCCCATTACCGGCATATGGAAGAAACAGCAGTAAGCACAGGGAAATATCTGCTTCTAAATCCAAAACGCAGCTATCTAACAGAACGGTTGTCAATGTGTGCACTCAACTTCCAGAGTTAAACCCGTGTGTGGATTCAGCAGTCTGCAAACACTTTCTCTGCAGAGTCCCAAAACAGGCGTTTTCAGCCCATTACCGGCATATGGAAGAAACAGCAGTAAGCACAGGGAAATATCTGCTTCTAAATCCAAAACGCAGCTATCTAACAGAACGGTTGTCAATGTGTGCACTCAACTTCCAGAGTTAAACCCGTGTGTGGATTCAGCAGTCTGCAAACACTTTCTCTGCAGAGTCCCAAAACAGGCGTTTTCAGCCCATTACCGGCATATGGAAGAAACAGCAGTAAGCCCAGGGAAATATCTGCTTCTAAATCCAAAACGCAGCTATCTAACAGAACGGTTGTCAATGTGTGCACTCAACTTCCAGAGTTAAACCCGTGTGTGGATTCAGCAGTCTGCAAACACTTTCTCTGCAGAGTCCCAAAACAGGCGTTTTCAGCCCATTACCGGCATATGGAAGAAACAGCAGTAAGCACAGGGAAATATCTGCTTCTAAATCCAAAACGCAGCTATCTAACAGAACGGTTGTCAATGTGTGCACTCAACTTCCAGAGTTAAACCCGTGTGTGGATTCAGCAGTCTGCAAACACTTTCTCTGCAGAGTCCCAAAACAGGCGTTTTCAGCCCATTACCGGCATATGGAAGAAACAGCAGTAAGCACAGGGAAATATCTGCTTCTAAATCCAAAACGCAGCTATCTAACAGAACGGTTGTCAATGTGTGCACTCAACTTCCAGAGTTAAACCCGTGTGTGGATTCAGCAGTCTGCAAACACTTTCTCTGCAGAGTCCCCAAACAGGCGTTTTCAGCCCATTACCGGCATATGGAAGAAACAGCAGAAAGCCCAGGGAAATATCTGCTTCTAAATCCGAAACGCAGCTATCTAGCAGAACGGTTGTCAATGTGTGCACTCAACTTCCAGAGTTAAACCCGTGTGTGGATTCAGCAGTCTGCAAACACTTTCTCTGCAGAGTCCCCAAACAGGCGTTTTCAGCCCATTACCGGCATATGGAAGAAACAGCAGTAAGCCCAGGGAAATATCTGCTTCTAAATCCAAAACGCAGCTATCTAACAGAACGGTTGTCAATGTGTGCACTCAACTTCGAGAGTTAAACCCGTGTGTGGATTCAGCAGTCTGCAAACACTTTCTCTGCAGAGTCCCAAAACAGGCGTTTTCAGCCCATTACCGGCATATGGAAGAAACAGCAGTAAGCACAGGGAAATATCTGCTTCTAAATCCAAAACGCAGCTATCTAACAGAACGGTTGTCAATGTGTGCACTCAACTTCCAGAGTTAAACCCGTGTGTGGATTCAGCAGTCTGCAAACACTTTCTCTGCAGAGTCCCAAAACAGGCGTTTTCAGCCCATTACCGGCATATGGAAGAAACAGCAGTAAGCCCAGGGAAATATCTGCTTCTAAATCCAAAACGCAGCTATCTAACAGAACGGTTGTCAATGTGTGCACTCAACTTCCAGAGTTCAACCCGTGTGTGGATTCAGCAGTCTGCAAACACTTTCTCTGCAGAGTCCCCAAACAGGCGTTTTCAGCCCATTACCGGCATATGGAAGAAACAGCAGTAAGCACAGGGAAATATCTGCTTCTAAATCCAAAACGCAGCTATCTAACAGAACGGTTGTCAATGTGTGCACTCAACTTCCAGAGTTAAACCCGTGTGTGGATTCAGCAGTCTGCAAACACTTTCTCTGCAGAGTCCCAAAACAGGCGTTTTCAGCCCATTACCGGCATATGGAAGAAACAGCAGTAAGCACAGGGAAATATCTGCTTCTAAATCCAAAACGCAGCTATCTAACAGAACGGTTGTCAATGTGTGCACTCAACTTCCAGAGTTAAACCCGTGTGTGGATTCAGCAGTCTGCAAACACTTTCTCTGCAGAGTCCCAAAACAGGCGTTTTCAGCCCATTACCGGCATATGGAAGAAACAGCAGTAAGCCCAGGGAAATATCTGCTTCTAAATCCAAAACGCAGCTATCTAACAGAACGGTTGTCAATGTGTGCACTCAACTTCCAGAGTTAAACCCGTGTGTGGATTCAGCAGTCTGCAAACACTTTCTCTGCAGAGTCCCCAAACAGGCGTTTTCAGCCCATTACCGGCATATGGAAGCAACAGCAGTAAGCACAGGGAAATATCTGCTTCTAAATCCAAAACGCAGCTATCTAACAGAACGGTTGTCAATGTGTGCACTCAACTTCCAGAGTTAAACCCGTGTGTGGATTCAGCAGTCTGCAAACAGTTTCTCTGCAGAGTCCCAAAACAGGCGTTTTCAGCCCATTACCGGCATATGGAAGCAACAGCAGTAAGCACAGGGAAATATCTGCTTCTAAATCCAAAACGCAGCTATCTAACAGAACGGTTGTCAATGTGTGCACTCAACTTCCAGAGTTAAACCCGTGTGTGGATTCAGCAGTCTGCAAACAGTTTCTCTGCAGAGTCCCAAAACAGGCGTTTTCAGCCCATTGCCGGCATATGGAAGAAACAGCAGTAAGCACAGGGAAATATCTGCTTCTAAATCCAAAACGCAGCTATCTAACAGAACGGTTGTCAATGTGTGCACTCAACTTCCAGAGTTAAACCCGTGTGTGGATTCAGCAGTCTGCAAACACTTTCTCTGCAGAGTCCCCAAACAGGCGTTTTCAGCCCATTACCGGCATATGGAAGCAACAGTAGTAAGCACAGGGAAATATCTGCTTCTAAATCCAAAACGCAGCTATCTAACAGAACGATTGTCAATGTGTGCACTCAACTTCCAGAGTTAAACCGGTGTGTGGATTCAGCAGTCTGCAAACACTTTCTCTGCAGAGTCCCCAAACAGGCGTTTTCAGCCCATTACCGGCATATGGAAGAAACAGCAGTAAGCACAGGGAAATATCTGCTTCTAAATCCAAAACGCAGCTATCTAACAGAACGGTTGTCAATGTGTGCACTCAACTTCCAGAGTTAAACCCGTGTGTGTATTCAGCAGTCTGCAAACACTTTCTCTGCAGAGTCCCAAAACAGGCGTTTTCAGCCCAATACCGGCATATGGAAGAAACAGCAGTAAGCACAGGGAAATATCTGCTTCTAAATCCAAAACGCAGCTATCTAACAGAACGGTTGTCAATGTGTGCACTCAACTTCCAGAGTTAAACCCGTGTGTGGATTCAGCAGACTGCAAACACTTTCTCTGCAGAGTCCCCAAACAGGCGTTTTCAGCCCATTACCGGCATATGGAAGAAACAGCAGTAAGCCCAGGGAAATATCTGCTTCTAAATCCAAAACGCAGCTATCTAACAGAACGGTTGTCAATGTGTGCACTCAACTTCCAGAGTTAAACCCGTGTGTGGATTCAGCAGTCTGCAAACACTTTCTCTGCAGAGTCCCAAAACAGGCGTTTTCAGCCCATTACCGGCATATGGAAGAAACAGCAGTAAGCACAGGGAAATATCTGCTTCTAAATCCAAAACGCAGCTATCTAACAGAACGGTTGTCAATGTGTGCACTCAACTTCCAGAGTTAAACCCGTGTGTGGATTCAGCAGTCTGCAAACAGTTTCTCTGCAGAGTCCCAAAACAGGCGTTTTCAGCCCATTACCGGCATATGGAAGCAACAGCAGTAAGCACAGGGAAATATCTGCTTCTAAATCCAAAACGCAGCTATCTAACAGAACGGTTGTCAATGTGTGCACTCAACTTCCAGAGTTAAACCCGTGTGTGGATTCAGCAGTCTGCAAACACTTTCTCTGCAGAGTCCCCAAACAGGCGTTTTCAGCCCATTACCGGCATATGGAAGAAACAGCAGTAAGCACAGGGAAATATCTGCTTCTAAATCCAAAACGCAGCTATCTAACAGAACGGTTGTCAATGTGTGCACTCAACTTCCAGAGTTAAACCCGTGTGTGGATTCAGCAGTCTGCAAACACTTTCTCTGCAGAGTCCCCAAACAGGCGTTTTCAGCCCATTACCGGCATATGGAAGAAACAGCAGTAAGCACAGGGAAATATCTGCTTCTAAATCCAAAACGCAGCTATCTAACAGAACGGTTGTCAATGTGTGCACTCAACTTCCAGAGTTAAACCCGTGTGTGGATTCAGCAGCCTGCAAACACTTTCTCTGCAGAGTCCCAAAACAGGCGTTTTCAGCCCATTACCGGCATATGGAAGAAACAGCAGTAAGCACAGGGAAATATCTGCTTCTAAATCCAAAACGCAGCTATCTAACAGAACGGTTGTCAATGTGTGCACTCAACTTCCAGAGTTAAACCCGTGTGTGGATTCAGCAGTCTGCAAACACTTTCTCTGCAGAGTCCCAAAACAGGCGTTTTCAGCCCATTACCCGCATATGGAAGAAACAGCAGTAAGCACAGGGAAATATCTGCTTCTAAATCCAAAACGCAGCTATCTAACAGAACGGTTGTCAATGTGTGCACTCAACTTCCGGAGTTAAACCCGTGTGTGGATTCAGCAGTCTGCAAACACTTTCTCTGCAGAGTCCCAAAACAGGCGTTTTCAGCCCATTACCGGCATATGGAAGAAACAGCAGTAAGCACAGGGAAATATCTGCTTCTAAATCCAAAACGCAGCTATCTAACAGAACGGTTGTCAATGTGTGCACTCAACTTCCAGAGTTAAACCCGTGTGTGGATTCAGCAGTCTGCAAACACTTTCTCTGCAGAGTCCCAAAACAGGCGTTTTCAGCCCATTACCGGCATATGGAAGAAGCAGCAGTAAGCACAGGGAAATATCTGCTTCTAAATCCAAAACGCAGCTATCTAACAGAACGGTTGTCAATGTGTGCACTCAACTTCCAGAGTTAAACCCGTGTGTGGATTCAGCAGTCTGCAAACACTTTCTCTGCAGAGTCCCAAAACAGGCGTTTTCAGCCCATTACCGGCATATGGAAGAAACAGCAGTAAGCACAGGGAAATATCTGCTTCTAAATCCAAAACGCAGCTATCTAACAGAACGGTTGTCAATGTGTGCACTCAACTTCCAGAGTTAAACCCGTTTGTGGATTCAGCAGTCTGCAAACACTTTCTCTTCAGAGTCCCAAAACAGGCGTTTTCAGCCCATTACCGGCATATGGAAGAAACAGCAGTAAGCACAGGGAAATATCTGCTTCTAAATCCAAAACGCAGCTATCTAACAGAACGGTTGTCAATGTGTGCACTCAACTTCCAGAGTTAAACCCGTGTGTGGATTCAGCAGTCTGCAAACACTTTCTTGCAGAGTCTCAAAACAGGCCTTTCCGGCCCAGTCCCGGCATATATAGGAAAGAGCATTAAGACTGCGTCTAAAACTCAGAAGAAACGTTTCTTTCAAACTGCTCGGCCATGTGTTCTTTGACCTAAGGGAGTTGAATCTATGTTCAGATTCAGCGAGATAGAAACACGTTTATTCTAGGAGCTGTCTTTGGATATTCCAGATTGAATGGGAGTATATTCTGTAAAGAGAAATATCTGTTTCTAAAACCAAAATGGATCTATCTAGCAGAGTGGTTGTGAATGTGTGCCTTCGGCTTAAAGAGGTAAACTGCTCTTCTCATGCAGCACTTTAGAAACCCTTTATATGCAAATTCTCATAGAGAACTTTCCAGCAAAACACCAGCCTATAGGAAATAGCAGTAAGACTGCATCTTTAACATGGAAGAAACTGTTTTCAAACTGCTCTGCTGTGTGTTCATTCATATAAGAGACTTGAATATATGTTCAGATTCAGCTAGTTAGCAACACGTTTCTTCCAGGAGCTGTGTTTGCCTATTCCAGAGTATACTGGAGTATAAGATGTAAAGACAAATGTCTCATTCCAAAAGAAAAACGGATGATCTAATGGAATGGTTGTCAATGTGTGCATTCAACTTACTGAGCTAAACTGCTGTTTGTATGCAGCAGTTTAGAAAACATTTCTGTGTAGATTCTCAAACAGACATTTCCAGCAAAATACCGGCCTATAAGAAATAGCAGTAAGACTGCGTCTAAAACTCAGAGGGAACGTTTCTTTCAAACTGCTCTGCAGTGTGTTCGTTCACCAAAGGTCGTTGAATCTATGTTTGGATTCAGCGAGTTTGAAACACGTTTATTCTAGGAGCTGCATTTCGATATTCCAGAGTGTATGGGAGTAAATGCTGTAAAGAGAAATATCTGTTTCTAAAACCAAAACGGAGCTATCTAACAGAATGGTTGTGAATGTGTGCATTTAACTTAAAGGGTTAATCTGCTCTTCTTAGGCAGCAGTTTAGAAACCCTTTATATGCAAATTCTAAAATCAACATTTGCAGCAAAACCCCAGCCTAAAAGAAGTAGCAGTAAGACTGCATCTATAACATAGAAGAAACGTTTTCTTCAAAATGCTCTGCTCTGTGTTCATTCACCTAAGAGTCTTGAGTATATGTTCAGATTCAGCGAGTAAGAAACACGTTTCTTCCAGGAGCTGCATTTGCATATTCCAGAGTGTACTGGAGTATAAGGTTTAAAGTGAACTATCTGGTTCTAAAACAAACGCGGAGCCATCTAACAGAATGGTTGTCACTGTGTGCATTCAGCTTATTGAGATAAACTGTTGTTTCTATGCAGCAGTTTAGAAAAGATTTTTGTGCAGATTCTAAAACAGACATTCCCAGCAAAATACCGGCCTCTGAGAAATAGCAATAAGACTGCGTCTAAAACTCAAATAAAACGTTTCTTTCAAACTGCTGTGCTGTGTGTTCGTTCACCTAAGGGAGTTGAATCTATGTTTAAATTCAGCGACTTAGAAACACGTCTATTCTGGGAGCTGCGTTTGGCTATTCCAGAATGAATGGGAGTATATGCTGTAACTAGAAACACAGGCTTCTAAAACCAAAACGGAGCTAGCTAACAGAATGATTGTGAATGAGGGCATTCAACTTAACGAATTAAACTGCTCCACTTAAGCAGCAGTTTACAAACCATTTATATGGAAATTCTAAAACCAACATTTCCAGGAAAACACCAGCCTAAAAGCAATAGCAGTAACAGTGCATCTATAACATGGAAGAAATGTTTTTTTCAAACTCCTCTGCTGTGTGTTCATTCACCTAAGAGACTTCAATATATGCACAGATTCAGCGAGTTACAAACACGTTTCTTCCAGGAGCTGCGTATGCATATATCAGAGTGTACTGGGGTACAAGATGTAAAGAGAAATATCTGATTATACTTAGAAACCCGTTTCTTTTAGGAGCTGCGTTTGGATATTCCAGAGTGAATGAGAGTATATGCTGTAAAGAGAAATAACTGCTTCTAAAACCAAAAGGCAGCTATCTAACTGAATGGTTGTCAATGCGTGCACTCAACTTCCAGAGATAAACCCGAGTGTGGATTCAGCAGTCTGCAAACATCTTCTCGGCAGAGTCCCAAAACAGGCGTTTTCAGCCCATTACCGGCATATGGAAGAAACAGCAGTAAGCACAGGGAAATATCTGCTTCTAAATCCAAAACGCAGCTATCTAACAGAACGGTTGTCAATGTGTGCACTCAACTTCCAGAGTTAAACCCGTGTGTGGATTCAGCAGTCTGCAAACACTTTCTCTGCAGAGTCCCAAAACAGGCGTTTTCAGCCCATTACCGGCATATGGAAGCAACAGCAGTAAGCACAGGGAAATATCTGCTTCTAAATCCAAAACGCAGCTATCTAACAGAACGGTTGTCAATGTGTGCACTCAACTTCCAGAGTTAAACCGGTGTGTGGATTCAGCAGTCTGCAAACACTTTCTCTGCAGAGTCCCCAAACAGGCGTTTTCAGCCCATTACCGGCATATGGAAGAAACAGCAGTAAGCACAGGGAAATATCTGCTTCTAAATCCAAAACGCAGCTATCTAACAGAACGGTTGTCAATGTGTGCACTCAACTTCCAGAGTTAAACCCGTGTGTGTATTCAGCAGTCTGCAAACACTTTCTCTGCAGAGTCCCAAAACAGGCGTTTTCAGCCCATTACCGGCATATGGAAGAAACAGCAGTAAGCACAGGGAAATATCTGCTTCTAAATCCAAAACGCAGCTATCTAACAGAACGGTTGTCAATGTGTGCACTCAACTTCCAGAGTTAAACCCGTGTGTGGATTCAGCAGTCTGCAAACACTTTCTCTGCAGAGTCCCCAAACAGGCGTTTTCAGCCCATTACCGGCATATGGAAGAAACAGCAGTAAGCACAGGGAAATATCTGCTTCTAAATCCAAAACGCAGCTATCTAAAAGAACGGTTGTCAATGTGTGCACTCAACTTCCAGAGTTAAACCCGTGTGTGGATTCAGCAGTCTGCAAACACTTTCTCTGCAGAGTCCCCAAACAGGCGTTTTCAGCCCATTACCGGCATATGGAAGAAACAGCAGTAAGCACAGGGAAATATCTGCTTCTAAATCCAAAACGCAGCTATCTAACAGAACGGTTGTCAATGTGTGCACTCAACTTCCAGAGTTAAACCCGTGTGTGGATTCAGCAGTCTGCAAACACTTTCTCTGCAGAGTCCCAAAACAGGCGTTTTCAGCCCATTACCGGCATATGGAAGAAACAGCAGTAAGCACAGGGAAATATCTGCTTCTAAATCCAAAACGCAGCTATCTAACAGAACGGTTGTCAATGTGTGCACTCAACTTCCAGAGTTAAACCCGTGTGTGGATTCAGCAGTCTGCAAACACTTTCTCTGCAGAGTCCCAAAACAGGCGTTTTCAGCCCATTACCGGCATATGGAAGAAACAGCAGTAAGCCCAGGGAAATATCTGCTTCTAAATCCAAAACGCAGCTATCTAGCAGAACGGTTGTCAATGTGTGCACTCAACTTCCAGAGTTAAACCCGTGTGTGGATTCAGCAGTCTGCAAACACTTTCTCTGCAGAGTCCCAAAACAGGCGTTTTCACTCCATTACCGGCATATGGAAGAAACAGCAGTAAGCACAGGGAAATATCTGCTTCTAAATCCAAAACGCAGCTATCTAACAGAACGGTTGTCAATGTGTGCACTCAACTTCCAGAGTTAAACCCGTGTGTGGATTCAGCAGTCTGCAAACACTTTCTCTGCAGAGTCCCCAAACAGGCGTTTTCAGCCCATTACCGGCATATGGAAGAAACAGCAGTAAGCACAGGGAAATATCTGCTTCTAAATCCAAAACGTAGCTATCTAACAGAACGGTTGTCAATGTGTGCACTCAACTTCCAGAGTTAAACCCGTGTGTGGATTCAGCAGTCTGCAAACACTTTCTCTGCAGAGTCCCAAAACAGGCGTTTTCAGCCCATTACCGGCATATGGAAGAAACAGCAGTAAGCACAGGGAAATATCTGCTTCTAAATCCAAAACGCAGCTATCTAACAGAACGGTTGTCAATGTGTGCACTCAACTTCCAGAGTTAAACCCGTGTGTGGATTCGGCAGTCTGCAAACACTTTCTCTGCAGAGTCCCAAAACAGGCGTTTTCAGCCCATTACCGGCATATGGAAGCAACAGCAGTAAGCACAGGGAAATATCTGCTTCTAAATCCAAAACGCAGCTATCTAGCAGAACGGTTGTCAATGTGTGCACTCAACTTCCAGAGTTAAACCCGTGTGTGGATTCAGCAGTCTGCAAACACTTTCTCTGCAGAGTCCCCAAACAGGCGTTTTCAGCCCATTACCGGCATATGGAAGAAACAGCAGTAAGCCCAGGGAAATATCTGCTTCTAAATCCAAAACGCAGCTATCTAACAGAACGGTTGTCAATGTGTGCACTCAACTTCCGGAGTTAAACCCGTGTGTGGATTCAGCAGTCTGCAAACACTTTCTCTGCAGAGTCCCAAAACAGGCGTTTTCAGCCCATTACCGGCATATGGAAGAAACAGCAGTAAGCACAGGGAAATATCTGCTTCTAAATCCAAAACGCAGCTATCTAACAGAACGGTTGTCAATGTGTGCACTCAACTTCCAGAGTTAAACCCGTGTGTGGATTCAGCAGTCTGCAAACAGTTTCTCTGCAGAGTCCCAAAACAGGCGTTTTCAGCCCATTACCGGCATATGGAAGAAGCAGCAGTAAGCACAGGGAAATATCTGCTTCTAAATCCAAAACGCAGCTATCTAACAGAACGGTTGTCAATGTGTGCACTCAACTTCCAGAGTTAAACCCGTGTGTGGATTCAGCAGTCTGCAAACACTTTCTCTGCAGAGTCCCAAAACAGGCGTTTTCAGCCCATTACCGGCATATGGAAGAAACAGCAGTAAGCACAGGGAAATATCTGCTTCTAAATCCAAAACGCAGCTATCTAACAGAACGGTTGTCAATGTGTGCACTCAACTTCCAGAGTTAAACCCGTGTGTGGATTCAGCAGTCTGCAAACACTTTCTCTTCAGAGTCCCAAAACAGGCGTTTTCAGCCCATTACCGGCATATGGAAGAAACAGCAGTAAGCACAGGGAAATATCTGCTTCTAAATCCAAAACGCAGCTATCTAACAGAACGGTTGTCAATGTGTGCACTCAACTTCCAGAGTTAAACCCGTGTGTGGATTCAGCAGTCTGCAAACACTTTCTTGCAGAGTCTCAAAACAGGCCTTTCCGGCCCAGTCCCGGCATATATAGGAAAGAGCATTAAGACTGCGTCTAAAACTCAGAAGAAACGTTTCTTTCAAACTGCTCGGCCATGTGTTCTTTGACCTAAGGGAGTTGAATCTATGTTCAGATTCAGCGAGATAGAAACACGTTTATTCTAGGAGCTGTCTTTGGATATTCCAGATTGAATGGGAGTATATTCTGTAAAGAGAAATATCTGTTTCTAAAACCAAAATGGATCTATCTAGCAGAGTGGTTGTGAATGTGTGCCTTCGGCTTAAAGAGGTAAACTGCTCTTCTCATGCAGCACTTTAGAAACCCTTTATATGCAAATTCTCATAGAGAACTTTCCAGCAAAACACCAGCCTATAGGAAATAGCAGTAAGACTGCATCTTTAACATGGAAGAAACTGTTTTCAAACTGCTCTGCTGTGTGTTCATTCATATAAGAGACTTGAATATATGTTCAGATTCAGCTAGTTAGCAACACGTTTCTTCCAGGAGCTGTGTTTGCCTATTCCAGAGTATACTGGAGTATAAGATGTAAAGACAAATGTCTCATTCCAAAAGAAAAACGGATGATCTAATGGAATGGTTGTCAATGTGTGCATTCAACTTACTGAGCTAAACTGCTGTTTGTATGCAGCAGTTTAGAAAACATTTCTGTGTAGATTCTCAAACAGACATTTCCAGCAAAATACCGGCCTATAAGAAATAGCAGTAAGACTGCGTCTAAAACTCAGAGGGAACGTTTCTTTCAAACTGCTCTGCAGTGTGTTCGTTCACCAAAGGTCGTTGAATCTATGTTTGGATTCAGCGAGTTTGAAACACGTTTATTCTAGGAGCTGCATTTCGATATTCCAGAGTGTATGGGAGTAAATGCTGTAAAGAGAAATATCTGTTTCTAAAACCAAAACGGAGCTATCTAACAGAATGGTTGTGAATGTGTGCATTTAACTTAAAGGGTTAATCTGCTCTTCTTAGGCAGCAGTTTAGAAACCCTTTATATGCAAATTCTAAAATCAACATTTGCAGCAAAACCCCAGCCTAAAAGAAGTAGCAGTAAGACTGCATCTATAACATAGAAGAAACGTTTTCTTCAAAATGCTCTGCTCTGTGTTCATTCACCTAAGAGTCTTGAGTATATGTTCAGATTCAGCGAGTAAGAAACACGTTTCTTCCAGGAGCTGCATTTGCATATTCCAGAGTGTACTGGAGTATAAGGTTTAAAGTGAACTATCTGGTTCTAAAACAAACGCGGAGCCATCTAACAGAATGGTTGTCACTGTGTGCATTCAGCTTATTGAGATAAACTGTTGTTTCTATGCAGCAGTTTAGAAAAGATTTTTGTGCAGATTCTAAAACAGACATTCCCAGCAAAATACCGGCCTCTGAGAAATAGCAATAAGACTGCGTCTAAAACTCAAATAAAACGTTTCTTTCAAACTGCTGTGCTGTGTGTTCGTTCACCTAAGGGAGTTGAATCTATGTTTAAATTCAGCGACTTAGAAACACGTCTATTCTGGGAGCTGCGTTTGGCTATTCCAGAATGAATGGGAGTATATGCTGTAACTAGAAACACAGGCTTCTAAAACCAAAACGGAGCTAGCTAACAGAATGATTGTGAATGAGGGCATTCAACTTAACGAATTAAACTGCTCCACTTAAGCAGCAGTTTACAAACCATTTATATGGAAATTCTAAAACCAACATTTCCAGGAAAACACCAGCCTAAAAGCAATAGCAGTAACAGTGCATCTATAACATGGAAGAAATGTTTTTTTCAAACTCCTCTGCTGTGTGTTCATTCACCTAAGAGACTTCAATATATGCACAGATTCAGCGAGTTACAAACACGTTTCTTCCAGGAGCTGCGTATGCATATATCAGAGTGTACTGGGGTACAAGATGTAAAGAGAAATATCTGATTATACTTAGAAACCCGTTTCTTTTAGGAGCTGCGTTTGGATATTCCAGAGTGAATGAGAGTATATGCTGTAAAGAGAAATAACTGCTTCTAAAACCAAAAGGCAGCTATCTAACTGAATGGTTGTCAATGCGTGCACTCAACTTCCAGAGATAAACCCGAGTGTGGATTCAGCAGTCTGCAAACATCTTCTCGGCAGAGTCCCAAAACAGGCGTTTTCAGCCCATTACCGGCATATGGAAGAAACAGCAGTAAGCACAGGGAAATATCTGCTTCTAAATCCAAAACGCAGCTATCTAACAGAACGGTTGTCAATGTGTGCACTCAACTTCCAGAGTTAAACCCGTGTGTGGATTCAGCAGTCTGCAAACACTTTCTCTGCAGAGTCCCAAAACAGGCGTTTTCAGCCCATTACCGGCATATGGAAGAAACAGCAGTAAGCACAGGGAAATATCTGCTTCTAAATCCAAAACGCAGCTATCTAACAGAACGATTGTCAATGTGTGCACTCAACTTCCAGAGTTAAACCCGTGTGTGGATTCAGCAGTCTGCAAACACTTTCTCTGCAGAGTCCCAAAACAGGCGTTTTCAGCCCATTACCGGCATATGGAAGAAACAGCAGTAAGCACAGGGAAATATCTGCTTCTAAATCCAAAACGCAGCTATCTAACAGAACGGTTGTCAATGTGTGCACTCAACTTCCAGAGTTAAACCCGTGTGTGGATTCAGCAGTCTGCAAACACTTTCTCTGCAGAGTCCCAAAACAGGCGTTTTCAGCCCATTACCGGCATATGGAAGAAACAGCAGTAAGCACAGGGAAATATCTGCTTCTAAATCCAAAACGCAGCTATCTAACAGAACGGTTGTCAATGTGTGCACTCAACGTCCAGAGTTAAACCCGTGTGTGGATTCAGCAGTCTGCAAACACTTTCTCTGCAGAGTCCCCAAACAGGCGTTTTCAGCCCATTACCGGCATATGGAAGAAACAGCAGTAAGCACAGGGAAATATCTGCTTCTAAATCCAAAACGCAGCTATCTAACAGAACGGTTGTCAATGTGTGCACTCAACTTCCAGAGTTAAACCCGTGTGTGGATTCAGCAGCCTGCAAACACTTTCTCTGCAGAGTCCCCAAACAGGCGTTTTCAGCCCATTACCGGCATATGGAAGAAACAGCAGTAAGCACAGGGAAATATCTGCTTCTAAATCCAAAACGCGGCTATCTAAAAGAACGGTTGTCAATGTGTGCACTCAACTTCCAGAGTTAAACCCGTGTGTGGATTCAGCAGTCTGCAAACACTTTCTCTGCAGAGTCCCCAAACAGGCGTTTTCAGCCCATTACCGGCATATGGAAGAAACAGCAGTAAGCACAGGGAAATATCTGCTTCTAAATCCAAAACGCAGCTATCTAACAGAACGGTTGTCAATGTGTGCACTCAACTTCCAGAGTTAAACCCGTGTGTGGATTCAGCAGTCTGCAAACACTTTCTCTGCAGAGTCCCAAAACAGGCGTTTTCAGCCCATTACCGGCATATGGAAGAAACAGCAGTAAGCCCAGGGAAATATCTGCTTCTAAATCCAAAACGCAGCTATCTAACAGAACGGTTGTCAATGTGTGCACTCAACTTCCAGAGTTAAACCCGGGTGTGGATTCAGCAGTCTGCAAACACTTTCTCTGCAGAGTCCCCAAACAGGCGTTTTCAGCCCATTACCGGCATATGGAAGAAACAGCAGCAAGCACAGGGAAATATCTGCTTCTAAATCCAAAACGCAGCTATCTAACAGAACGGTTGTCAATGTGTGCACTCAACTTCCAGAGTTAAACCCGTGTGTGGATTCAGCAGTCTGCAAACACTTTCTCTGCAGAGTCCCCAAACAGGCGTTTTCAGCCGATTACCGGCATATGGAAGAAACAGCAGTAAGCACAGGGAAATATCTGCTTCTAAATCCAAAACGCAGCTATCTAACAGAACGGTTGTCAATGTGTGCACTCAACTTCCAGAGTTAAACCCGTGTGTGGATTCAGCAGTCTGCAAACACTTTCTCTGCATAGTCCCAAAACAGGCGTTTTCAGCCCATTACCGGCATATGGAAGAAACAGCAGTAAGACCAGGGAAATATCTGCTTCTAAATCCAAAACGCAGCTATCTAGCAGAACGGTTGTCAATGTGTGCACTCAACTTCCAGAGTTAAACCCGTGTGTGGATTCAGCAGTCTGCAAACACTTTCTCTGCAGTGTCCCAAAACAGGCGTTTTCAGCCCATTACCGGCATATGGAAGAAACAGCAGTAAGCACAGGGAAATATCTGCTTCTAAATCCAAAACGCAGCTATCTAACAGAACGGTTGTCAATGTGTGCACTCAACTTCCAGAGTTAAACCCGTGTGTGGATTCAGCAGTCTGCAAACACTTTCTCTGCAGAGTCCCCAAACAGGCGTTTTCAGCCCATTACCGGCATATGGAAGAAACAGCAGTAAGCACAGGGAAATATCTGCTTCTAAATCCAAAACGCAGCTATCTAACAGAACGGTTGTCAATGTGTGCACTCAACTTCCAGAGTTCAACCCGTGTGTGGATTCAGCAGTCTGCAAACACTTTCTCTGCAGAGTCCCCAAACAGGCGTTTTCAGCCCATTACCGGCATATGGAAGAAACAGCAGTAAGCACAGGGAAATATCTGCTTCTAAATCCAAAACGCAGCTATCTAGCAGAACGGTTGTCAATGTGTGCACTCAACTTCCAGAGTTAAACCCGTGTGTGGATTCAGCAGTCGGCAAACAGTTTCTCTGCAGAGTCCCAAAACAGGCGTTTTCAGCCCATTACCGGCATATGGAAAAAACAGCAGTAAGCACAGGGAAATATCTGCTTCTAAATCCAAAACGCAGCTATCTAACAGAACGGTTGTCAATGTGTGCACTCAACTTCCAGAGTTAAACCCGTGTGTGGATTCAGCAGTCTGCAAACACTTTCTCTGCAGAGTCCCAAAACAGGCGTTTTCAGCCCATTACCGGCATATGGAAGCAACAGCAGTAAGCCCAGGGAAATATCTGCTTCTAAATCCAAAACACAGCTATCTAACAGAACGGTTGTCAATGTGTGCACTCAACTTCCAGAGTTAAACCCGTGTGTGGATTCAGCAGTCTGCAAACACTTTCTCTGCAGAGTCCCAAAACAGGCGTTTTCAGCCCATTACCGGCATATGGAAGAAACAGCAGTAAGCCCAGGGAAATATCTGCTTCTAAATCCAAAACGCAGCTATCTAGCAGAACGGTTGTCAATGTGTGCACTCAACTTCCAGAGTAAAACCCGTGTGTGGATTCAGCAGTCTGCAAACACTTTCTCTGCAGAGTCCCCAAACAGGCGTTTTCAGCCCATTACCGGCATATGGAAGAAACAGCAGTAAGCACAGGGAAATATCTGCTTCTAAATCCAAAACGCAGCTATCTAACAGAACGGTTGTCAATGTGTGCACTCAACTTCCAGAGTTAAACCCGTGTGTGGATTCAGCAGTCTGCAAACACTTTCTCTGCAGAGTCCCAAAACAGGCGTTTTCAGCCCATTACCGGCATATGGAATAAACAGCAGTAAGCCCAGGGAAATATCTGCTACTAAATCCAAAACGCAGCTATCTAACAGAACGGTTGTCAATGTGTGCACTCAACTTCCAGAGTTAAACCCGTGTGTGGATTCAGCAGTCTGCAAACACTTTCTCTGCAGAGTCCCAAAACAGGCGTTTTCAGCCCGTTACCGGCATATGGAAGAAACAGCAGTAAGCACAGGGAAATATCTGCTTCTAAATCCAAAACAAAGCTATCTAACAGAACGGTTGTCAATGTGTGCACTCAACTTCCAGAGTTAAACCCGTGTGTGGATTCAGCAGTCTGCAAACACTTTCTCTGCAGAGTCCCAAAACAGGCGTTTTCAGCCCATTACCGGCATATGGAAGAAACAGCAGTAAGCACAGGGAAATATCTGCTTCTAAATCCAAAACGCAGCTATCTAACAGAACGGTTGTCAATGTGTGCACTCAACTTCCAGAGTTAAACCCGTGTGTGGATTCAGCAGTCTGCAAACACTTTCTCTGCAGAGTCCCAAAACAGGCGTTTTCAGCCCATTACCGGCATATGGAAGAAACAGCAGTAAGCACAGGGAAATATCTGCTTCTAAATCCAAAACGCAACTATCTAACAGAACGGTTGTCAATGTGTGCACTCAACTTCCAGAGTTAAACCCGTGTGTGGATTCAGCAGTCTGCAAACACTTTCTCTGCAGAGTCCCAAAACAGGCGTTTTCAGCCCATTACCGGCATATGGAAGAAACAGCAGTAAGCACAGGGAAATATCTGCTTCTAAATCCAAAACGCAGCTATCTAACAGAACGGTTGTCAATGTGTGCACTCAACTTCCAGAGTTAAACCCGGGTGTGGATTCAGCAGTCTGCAAACACTTTCTCTGCAGAGTCCCCAAACAGGCGTTTTCAGCCCATTACCGGCATATGGAAGAAACAGCAGTAAGCACAGGGAAATATCTGCTTCTAAATCCAAAACGCAGCTATCTAACAGAACGGTTGTCAATGTGTGCACTCAACTTCCAGAGTTAAACCCGTGTGTGGATTCAGCAGTCTGCAAACACTTTCTCTGCAGAGTCCCCAAACAGGCGTTTTCAGCCCATTACCGCCATATGGAAGAAACAGCAGTAAGCACAGGGAAATATCTGCTTCTAAATCCAAAACGCAGCTATCTAACAGAACGGTTGTCAATGTGTGCACTCAACTTCCAGAGTTAAACCCGTGTGTGGATTCAGCAGTCTGCAAACACTTTCTCTGCAGAGTCCCAAAACAGGCGTTTTCAGCCCGTTACCGGCATATGGAAGAAACAGCAGTAAGCACAGGGAAATATCTGCTTCTAAATCCAAAACGCAGCTATCTAACAGAACGGTTGTCAATGTGTGCACTCAACTTCCAGAGTAAAACCCGTGTGTGGATTCAGCAGTCTGCAAACACTTTCTCTGCAGAGTCCCAAAATAGGCGTTTTCAGCCCATTACCGGCATATGGAAGAAACAGCAGTAAGCACAGGTAAATATCTGCTTCTAAATCCAAAACGCAGCTATCTAACAGAACGGTTGTCAATGTGTGCACTCAACTTCCAGAGTTAAACCCGTGTGTGGATTCAGCAGTCTGCAAACACTTTCTCTGCAGAGTCCCAAAACAGGCATTTTCAGCCCATTACCGGCATATGGAAGAAACAGCAGTAAGCCCAGGGAAATATCTGCTTCTAAATCCAAAACGCAGCTATCTAGCAGAACGGTTGTCAATGTGTGCACTCAACTTCCAGAGTAAAACCGGTGTGTGGATTCAGCAGTCTGCAAACACTTTCTCTGCAGAGTCCCAAAACAGGCGTTTTCAGCCCATTACCGGCATATGGAAGAAACAGCAGTAAGCACAGGGAAATATCTGCTTCTAAATCCAAAACGCAGCTATCTAACAGAACGGTTGTCAATGTGTGCACTCAACTTCCAGAGTTAAACCCGTGTGTGGATTCAGCAGTCTGCAAACACTTTCTCTGCAGAGTCCCAAAACAGGCGTTTTCAGTCCATTACCAGCATATGGAAGAAACAGCAGTAAGCACAGGGAAATATCTGCTTCTAAATCCAAAACGCAGCTATCTAACAGAACGGTTGTCAATGTGTGCACTCAACTTCCAGAGTTAAACCCGTGTGTGGATTCAGCAGTCTGCAAACACTTTCTCTGCAGAGTCCCCAAACAGGCGTTTTCAGCCCATTACCGGCATATGGAAGAAACAGCAGTAAGCCCAGGGAAATATCTTCTTCTAAATCCAAAACGCAGCTATCTAACAGAACGGTTGTCAATGTGTGCACTCAACTTCCAGAGTTAAACCCGTGTGTGGATTCAGCAGTCTGCAAACACTTTCTCTGCAGAGTCCCCAAACAGGCGTTTTCAGCCCATTACCGGCATATGGAAGAAACAGCAGTAAGCCCAGGGAAATATCTGCTTCTAAATCCAAAACGCAGCTATCTAACAGAACGGTTGTCAATGTGTGCACTCAACTTCCAGAGTTAAACCCGTGTGTGGATTCAGCAGTCTGCAAACACTTTCTCTGCAGAGTCCCAAAACAGGCGTTTTCAGCCCATTACCGGCATATGGAATAAACAGCAGTAAGCCCAGGGAAATATCTGCTACTAAATCCAAAACGCAGCTATCTAACAGAACGGTTGTCAATGTATGCACTCAACTTCCAGAGTTAAACCCGTGTGTGGATTCAGCAGTCTGCAAACACTTTCTCTGCAGAGTCCCAAAACAGGCGTTTTCAGCCCATTACCGGCATATGGAAGAAACAGCAGTAAGCACAGGGAAATATCTGCTTCTAAATCCAAAACGCAGCTATCTAACAGAACGGTTGTCAATGTGTGCACTCAACTTCCAGAGTTAAACCCGTGTGTGGATTCAGCAGTCTGCAAACACTTTCTCTGCAGAGTCCCAAAACAGGCGTTTTCAGCCCATTACCGGCATATGGAAGAAACAGCAGTAAGCACAGGGAAATATCTGCTTCTAAATCCAAAACGCAGCTATCTAACAGAACGGTTGTCAATGTGTGCACTCAACTTCCAGAGTTAAACCCGTGTGTGGATTCAGCAGTCTGCAAACACTTTCTCTGCAGAGTCCCAAAACAGGCGTTTTCAGCCCATTACCGGCATATGGAAGAAACAGCAGTAAGCACAGGGAAATATCTGCTTCTAAATCCAAAACGCAACTATCTAACAGAACGGTTGTCAATGTGTGCACTCAACTTCCAGAGTTAAACCCGTGTGTGGATTCAGCAGTCTGCAAACACTTTCTCTGCAGAGTCCCAAAACAGGCGTTTTCAGCCCATTACCGGCATATGGAAGAAACAGCAGTAAGCACAGGGAAATATCTGCTTCTAAATCCAAAACGCAGCTATCTAACAGAACGGTTGTCAATGTGTGCACTCAACTTCCAGAGTTAAACCCGGGTGTGGATTCAGCAGTCTGCAAACACTTTCTCTGCAGAGTCCCCAAACAGGCGTTTTCAGCCCATTACCGGCATATGGAAGAAACAGCAGTAAGCACAGGGAAATATCTGCTTCTAAATCCAAAACGCAGCTATCTAACAGAACGGTTGTCAATGTGTGCACTCAACTTCCAGAGTTAAACCCGTGTGTGGATTCAGCAGTCTGCAAACACTTTCTCTGCAGAGTCCCCAAACAGGCGTTTTCAGCCCATTACCGCCATATGGAAGAAACAGCAGTAAGCACAGGGAAATATCTGCTTCTAAATCCAAAACGCAGCTATCTAACAGAACGGTTGTCAATGTGTGCACTCAACTTCCAGAGTTAAACCCGTGTGTGGATTCAGCAGTCTGCAAACACTTTCTCTGCAGAGTCCCAAAACAGGCGTTTTCAGCCCGTTACCGGCATATGGAAGAAACAGCAGTAAGCACAGGGAAATATCTGCTTCTAAATCCAAAACGCAGCTATCTAACAGAACGGTTGTCAATGTGTGCACTCAACTTCCAGAGTTAAACCCGTGTGTGGATTCAGCAGTCTGCAAACACTTTCTCTGCAGAGTCCCAAAATAGGCGTTTTCAGCCCATTACCGGCATATGGAAGAAACAGCAGTAAGCACAGGGAAATATCTGCTTCTAAATCCAAAACGCAGCTATCTAACAGAACGGTTGTCAATGTGTGCACTCAACTTCCAGAGTTAAACCCGGGTGTGGATTCAGCAGTCTGCAAACACTTTCTCTGCAGAGTCCCAAAACAGGCGTTTTCAGCCCATTACCGGCATATGGAAGAAACAGCAGTAAGCACAGGGAAATATCTGCTTCTAAATCCAAAACGCAGCTATCTAACAGAACGGTTGTCAATGTGTGCACTCAACTTCCAGAGTTAAACCCGTGTGTGGATTCAGCAGTCTGCAAACACTTTCTCTGCAGAGTCCCCAAACAGGCGTTTTCAGCCCATTACCGGCATATGGAAGAAACAGCAGTAAGCACAGGGAAATATCTGCTTCTAAATCCAAAACGCAGCTATCTAACAGAACGGTTGTCAATGTGTGCACTCAACTTCCAGAGTTAAACCCGTGTGTGGATTCAGCAGTCTGCAAACACTTTCTCTGCAGAGTCCCCAAACAGGCGTTTTCAGCCCGTTACCGGCATATGGAAGAAACAGCAGTAAGCACAGGGAAATATCTGCTTCTAAATCCAAAACGCAGATATCTAACAGAACGGTTGTCAATGTGTGCACTCAACTTCCAGAGTTAAACCCGTGTGTGGATTCAGCAGTCTGCAAACACTTTCTCTGCAGAGTCCCAAAACAGGCGTTTTCAGCCCATTACCGGCATATGGAAGAAACAGCAGTAAGCACAGGGAAATATCTGCTTCTAAATCCAAAACGCAGCTATCTAGCAGAACGGTTGTCAATGTGTGCACTCAACTTCCAGAGTTAAACCCGTGTGTGGATTCAGCAGTCTGCAAACACTTTCTCTGCAGAGTCCCCAAACAGGCGTTTTCAGCCCATTACCAGCATATGGAAGAAGCAGCAGTAAGCACAGGGAAATATCTGCTTCTAAATCCAAAACGCAGCTATCTAACAGAACGGTTGTCAATGTGTGCACTCAACTTCCAGAGTTAAACCCGTGTGTGGATTCAACAGTCTGCAAACACTTTCTCTGCAGAGTCCCCAAACAGGCGTTTTCAGCCCATTACCGGCATATGGAAGAAACAGCAGCAAGCACAGGGAAATATCTGCTTCTAAATCCAAAACGCAGCTATCTAACAGAACGGTTGTCAATGTGTGCACTCAACTTCCAGAGTTAAACCGGTGTGTGGATTCAGCAGTCTGCAAACACTTTCTCTGCAGAGTCCCAAAACAGGCGTTTTCAGCCCGTTACCGGCATATGGAAGAAACAGCAGTAATCACAGGGAAATATCTGCTTCTAAATCCAAAACGCAGCTATCTAACAGAACGGTTGTCAATGTGTGCACTCAACTTCCAGAGTTAAACCCGTGTGTGGATTCAGCAGTCTGCAAACACTTTCTCTGCAGAGTCCCAAAACAGGCGTTTTCAGCCCATTACCGGCATATGGAAGCAACAGCAGTAAGCCCAGGGAAATATCTGCTTCTAAATCCAAAACGCAGCTATCTAACAGAACGGTTGTCAATGTGTGCACTCAACTTCCAGAGTTAAACCCGTGTGTGGATTCAGCAGTCTGCAAACACTTTCTCTGCAGAGTCCCAAAACAGGCGTTTTCAGCCCATTACCGGCATATGGAAGAAACAGCAGTAAGCCCAGGGAAATATCTGCTTCTAAATCCAAAACGCAGCTATCTAGCAGAACGGTTGTCAATGTGTGCACTCAACTTCCAGAGTAAAACCCGTGTGTGGATTCAGCAGTCTGCAAACACTTTCTCTGCAGAGTCCCAAAACAGGCGTTTTCAGCCCATTACCGGCATATGGAAGAAACAGCAGTAAGCACAGGGAAATATCTGCTTCTAAATCCAAAACGCAGCTATCTAACAGAACGGTTGTCAATGTGTGCACTCAACTTCCAGAGTTAAACCCGTGTGTGGATTCAGCAGTCTGCAAACACTTTCTCTGCAGAGTCCCAAAACAGGCGTTTTCAGCCCATTACCAGCATATGGAAGAAACAGCAGTAAGCACAGGGAAATATCTGCTTCTAAATCCAAAACGCAGCTATCTAACAGAACGGTTGTCAATGTGTGCACTCAACTTCCAGAGTTAAACCCGTGTGTGGATTCAGCAGTCTGCAAACACTTTCTCTGCAGAGGCCCCAAACAGGCGTTTTCAGCCCATTACCGGCATATGGAAGAAACAGCAGTAAGCCCAGGGAAATATCTGCTTCTAAATCCAAAACGCAGCTATCTAACAGAACGGTTGTCAATGTGTGCACTCAACTTCCAGAGTTAAACCCGTGTGTGGATTCAGCAGTCTGCAAACACTTTCTCTGCAGAGTCCCCAAACAGGCGTTTTCAGCCCATTACCGGCATATGGAAGAAACAGCAGTAAGCCCAGGGAAATATCTGCTTCTAAATCCAAAACGCAGCTATCTAACAGAACGGTTGTCAATGTGTGCACTCAACTTCCAGAGTTAAACCCGTGTGTGGATTCAGCAGTCTGCAAACACTTTCTCTGCAGAGTCCCAAAACAGGCGTTTTCAGCCCATTACCGGCATATGGAAGAAACAGCAGTAAGCACAGGGAAATATCTGCTTCTAAATCCAAAACAAAGCTATCTAACAGAACGGTTGTCAATGCGTGCACTCAACTTCCAGAGTTAAACCCGTGTGTGGATTCAGCAGTCTGCAAACACTTTCTCTGCAGAGTCCCAAAACAGGCGTTTTCAGCCCATTACCGGCATATGGAAGAAACAGCAGTAAGCACAGGGAAATATCTGCTTCTAAATCCAAAACGCAGCTATCTAACAGAACGGTTGTCAATGTGTGCACTCAACTTCCAGAGTTAAACCCGTGTGTGGATTCAGCAGTCTGCAAACACTTTCTCTGCAGAGTCCCCAAACAGGCGTTTTCAGCCCATTACCGGCATATGGAAGAAACAGCAGTAAGCACAGGGAAATATCTGCTTCTAAATCCAAAACGCAACTATCTAACAGAACGGTTGTCAATGTGTGCACTCAACTTCCAGAGTTAAACCCGTGTGTGGATTCAGCAGTCTGCAAACACTTTCTCTGCAGAGTCCCAAAACAGGCGTTTTCAGCCCATTACCGGCATATGGAAGAAACAGCAGTAAGCACAGGGAAATATCTGCTTCTAAATCCAAAACAAAGCTATCTAACAGAACGGTTGTCAATGCGTGCACTCAACTTCCAGAGTTAAACCCGTGTGTGGATTCAGCAGTCTGCAAACACTTTCTCTGCAGAGTCCCAAAACAGGCGTTTTCAGCCCATTACCGGCATATGGAAGAAACAGCAGTAAGCACAGGGAAATATCTGCTTCTAAATCCAAAACGCAGCTATCTAACAGAACGGTTGTCAATGTGTGCACTCAACTTCCAGAGTTAAACCCGTGTGTGGATTCAGCAGTCTGCAAACACTTTCTCTGCAGAGTCCCAAAACAGGCGTTTTCAGCCCATTACCGGCATATGGAAGAAACAGCAGTAAGCACAGGGAAATATCTGCTTCTAAATCCAAAACGCAACTATCTAACAGAACGGTTGTCAATGTGTGCACTCAACTTCCAGAGTTAAACCCGTGTGTGGATTCAGCAGTCTGCAAACACTTTCTCTGCAGAGTCCCAAAACAGGCGTTTTCAGCCCATTACCGGCATATGGAAGAAACAGCAGTAAGCACAGGGAAATATCTGCTTCTAAATACAAAACGCAGCTATCTAACAGAACGGTTGTCAATGTGTGCACTCAACTTCCAGAGTTAAACCCGGGTGTGGATTCAGCAGTCTGCAAACACTTTCTCTGCAGAGTCCCCAAACAGGCGTTTTCAGCCCATTACCGGCATATGGAAGAAACAGCAGTAAGCACAGGGAAATATCTGCTTCTAAATCCAAAACGCAGCTATCTAACAGAACGGTTGTCAATGTGTGCACTCAACTTCCAGAGTTAAACCCGTGTGTGGATTCAGCAGTCTGCAAACACTTTCTCTGCAGAGTCCCCAAACAGGCGTTTTCAGCCCATTACCGGCATATGGAAGAAACAGCAGTAAGCACAGGGAAATATCTGCTTCTAAATCCAAAACGCAGCTATCTAACAGAACGGTTGTCAATGTGTGCACTCAACTTCCAGAGTTAAACCCGTGTGTGGATTCAGCAGTCTGCAAACACTTTCTCTGCAGAGTCCCAAAACAGGCGTTTTCAGCCCGTTACCGGCATATGGAAGAAACAGCAGTAAGCACAGGGAAATATCTGCTTCTAAATCCAAAACGCAGCTATCTAACAGAACGGTTGTCAATGTGTGCACTCAACTTCCAGAGTTAAACCCGTGTGTGGATTCAGCAGTCTGCAAACACTTTCTCTGCAGAGTCCCAAAATAGGCGTTTTCAGCCCATTACCGGCATATGGAAGAAACAGCAGTAAGCACAGGGAAATATCTGCTTCTAAATCCAAAATGCAGCTATCTAACAGAACGGTTGTCAATGTGTGCACTCAACTTCCAGAGTTAAACCCGTGTGTGGATTCAGCAGTCTGCAAACACTTTCTCTGCAGAATCCCAAAACAGGCGTTTTCAGCCCATTACCGGCATATGGAAGAAACAGCAGTAAGCACAGGGAAATATCTGCTTCTAAATCCAAAACGCAACTATCTAACAGAACGGTTGTCAATGTGTGCACTCAACTAACAGAGTTAAACCCGTGTGTGGATTCAGCAGTCTGCAAACACTTTCTCTGCAGAGTCCCCAAACAGGCGTTTTCAGCCCATTACCGGCATATGGAAGAAACAGCAGCAAGCACAGGGAAATATCTGCTTCTAAATCCAAAACGCAGCTATCTAACAGAACGGTTGTCAATGTGTGCACTCAACTTCCAGAGTTAAACCGGTGTGTGGATTCAGCAGTCTGCAAACACTTTCTCTGCAGAGTCCCAAAACAGGCGTTTTCAGCCCGTTACCGGCATATGGAAGAAACAGCAGTAAGCACAGGGAAATATCTGCTTCTAAATCCAAAACGCAGCTATCTAACAGAACGGTTGTCAATGTGTGCACTCAACTTCCAGAGTTAAACCCGTGTGTGGATTCAGCAGTCTGCAAACACTTTCTCTGCAGAGTCCCAAAACAGGCGTTTTCAGCCCGTTACCGGCATATGGAAGAAACAGCAGTAAGCCCAGGGAAATATCTGCTTCTAAATCCAAAACGCAGCTATCTAACAGAACGGTTGTCAATGTGTGCACTCAACTTCCAGAGTTAAACCCGTGTGTGGATTCAGCAGTCTGCAAACACTTTCTCTGCAGAGTCCCAAAACAGGCGTTTTCAGTCCATTACCGGCATATGGACGAAACAGCAGTAAGCACAGGGAAATATCTGCTTCTAAATCCAAAACGCAGCTATCTAACAGAACGGTTTTTAATGTGTGCACTCAACTTCCAGAGTTAAACCCGTGTGTGGATTCAGCAGTCTGCAAACACTTTCTCTGCAGAGTCCCCAAACAGGCGTTTTCAGCCCATTACCGGCATATGGAAGAAACAGCAGTAAGCACAGGGAAATATCTGCTTCTAAATCCAAAACGCAGCTATCTAACAGAACGGTTGTCAATGTGTGCACTCAACTTCCAGAGTTAAACCCGTGTGTGGATTCAGCAGTCTGCAAACACTTTCTCTGCAGAGTCCCCAAACAGGCGTTTTCAGCCCATTACCGGCATATGGAAGAAACAGCAGTAAGCCCAGGGAAATATCTGCTTCTAAATCCAAAACGCAGCTATCTAACAGAACGGTTGTCAATGTGTGCACTCAACTTCCAGAGTTAAACCCGTGTGTGGATTCAGCAGTCTGCAAACACTTTCTCTGCAGAGTCCCCAAACAGGCGTTTTCAGCCCATTACCGGCATATGGAAGAAACAGCAGTAAGCACAGGGAAATATCTGCTTCTAAATCCAAAGCGCAGCTATCTAACAGAACGGTTGTCAATGTGTGCACTCAACTTCCAGAGTTAAACCCGTGTGTGGATTCAGCAGTCTGCAAACACTTTCTCTGCAGAGTCCCAAAGCAGGCGTTTTCAGCCCATTACCGGCATATGGAAGAAACAGCAGTAAGCACAGGGAAATATCTGCTTCTAAATCCAAAACAAAGCTATCTAACAGAACGGTTGTCAATGTGTGCACTCAACTTCCAGAGTTAAACCCGTGTGTGTATTCAGCAGTCTGCAAACACTTTCTCTGCAGAGTCCCCAAACAGGCGTTTTCAGCCCATTACCGGCATATGGAAGAAACAGCAGTAAGCACAGGGAAATATCTGCTTCTAAATCCAAAACGCAGCTATCTAACAGAACGGTTGTCAATGTGTGCACTCAACTTCCAGAGTTAAACCCGTGTGTGGATTCAGCAGTCTGCAAACACTTTCTCTGCAGAGTCCCAAAACAGGCGTTTTCAGCCCATTACCGGCATATGGAAGAAACAGCAGTAAGCACAGGGAAATATCTGCTTCTAAATCCAAAACGCAACTATCTAACAGAACGGTTGTCAATGTGTGCACTCAACTTCCAGAGTTAAACCCGTGTGTGGATTCAGCAGTCTGCAAACACTTTCTCTGCAGAGTCCCAAAACAGGCGTTTTCAGCCCATTACCGGCATATGGAAGAAACAGCAGTAAGCACAGGGAAATATCTGCTTCTAAATCCAAAACGCAGCTATCTAACAGAACGGTTGTCAATGTGTGCACTCAACTTCCAGAGTTAAACCCGTGTGTGGATTCAGCAGTCTGCAAACACTTTCTCTGCAGAGTCCCAAAACAGGCGTTTTCAGACCGTTACCGGCATATGGAAGAAACAGCCGTAAGCACAGGGAAATATCTGCTTCTAAATCCAAAACGCAGCTATCTAACAGAACGGTTGTCAATGTGTGCACTCAACTTCCAGAGTTAAACCCGTGTGTGGATTCAGCAGTCTGCGAACACTTTCTCTGCAGAGTCCCAAAACAGGCGTTTTCAGCCCATTACCGGCATATGGAAGAAACAGCAGTAAGCACAGGGAAATATCTGCTTCTAAATCCAAAACACAGCTATCTAACAGAACGGTTGTCAATGTGTGCACTCAACTTCCAGAGTTAAACCCGTGTGTGGATTCAGCAGTCTGCAAACACTTTCTCTGCAGAGTCCCAAAACAGGCGTTTTCAGCCCATTACCGGCATATGGAAGAAACAGCAGTAAGCACAGGGAAATATCTGCTTCTAAATCCAAAACGCAACTATCTAACAGAACGGTTGTCAATGTGTGCACTCAACTTCCAGAGTTAAACCCGTGTGTGGATTCAGCAGTCTGCAAACACTTTCTCTACAGAGTCCCAAAACAGGCGTTTTCAGCCCATTACCGGCATATGGAAGAAACAGCAGTAAGCACAGGGAAATATCTGCTTCTAAATCCAAAACGCAGCTATCTAACAGAACGGTTGTCAATGTGTGCACTCAACTTCCAGAGTTAAACCCGGGTGTGGATTCAGCAGTCTGCAAACACTTTCTCTGCAGAGTCCCAAAACAGGCGTTTTCAGCCCATTACCGGCATATGGAAGAAACAGCAGTAAGCACAGGGAAATATCTGCTTCTAAATCCAAAACGCAGCTATCTAACAGACCGGTTGTCAATGTGTGCACTCAACTTCCAGAGTTAAACCCGTGTGTGGATTCAGCAGTCTGCAAACACTTTCTCTGCAGAGTCCCCAAACAGGCGTTTTCAGCCCATTACCGGCATATGGAAGAAACAGCAGTAAGCACAGGGAAATATCTGCTTCTAAATCCAAAACGCAACTATCTAACAGAACGGTTGTCAATGTGTGCACTCAACTTCCAGAGTTAAACCCGTGTGTGGATTCAGCAGTCTGCAAACACTTTCTCTGCAGAGTCCCAAAACAGGCGTTTTCAGCCCATTACCGGCATATGGAAGAAACAGCAGTAAGCACAGGGAAATATCTGCTTCTAAATCCAAAACGCAGCTATCTAACAGAACGGTTGTCAATGTGTGCACTCAACTTCCAGAGTTAAACCCGTGTGTGGATTCAGCAGTCTGCAAACACTTTCTCTGCAGAGTCCCCAAACAGGCGTTTTCAGCCCATTACCGGCATATGGAAGAAACAGCAGTAAGCACAGGGAAATATCTGCTTCTAAATCCAAAACGCAGCTATCTAACAGAACGGTTGTCAATGTGTGCACTCAACTTCCAGAGTTAAACCCGTGTGTGGATTCAGCAGTCTGCAAACACTTTCTCTGCAGAGTCCCAAAACAGGCGTTTTCAGCCCGTTACCGGCATATGGAAGAAACAGCAGTAAGCACAGGGAAATATCTGCTTCTAAATCCAAAACGCAGCTATCTAACAGAACGGTTGTCAATGTGTGCACTCAACTTCCAGAGTTAAACCCGTGTGTGGATTCAGCAGTCTGCAAACACTTTCTCTGCAGAGTCCCAAAATAGGCGTTTTCAGCCCATTACCGGCATATGGAAGAAACAGCAGTAAGCACAGGGAAATATCTGCTTCTAAATCCAAAATGCAGCTATCTAACAGAACGGTTGTCAATGTGTGCACTCAACTTCCAGAGTTAAACCCGTGTGTGGATTCAGCAGTCTGCAAACACTTTCTCTGCAGAATCCCAAAACAGGCGTTTTCAGCCCATTACCGGCATATGGAAGAAACAGCAGTAAGCACAGGGAAATATCTGCTTCTAAATCCAAAACGCAACTATCTAACAGAACGGTTGTCAATGTGTGCACTCAACTAACAGAGTTAAACCCGTGTGTGGATTCAGCAGTCTGCAAACACTTTCTCTGCAGAGTCCCCAAACAGGCGTTTTCAGCCCATTACCGGCATATGGAAGAAACAGCAGCAAGCACAGGGAAATATCTGCTTCTAAATCCAAAACGCAGCTATCTAACAGAACGGTTGTCAATGTGTGCACTCAACTTCCAGAGTTAAACCGGTGTGTGGATTCAGCAGTCTGCAAACACTTTCTCTGCAGAGTCCCAAAACAGGCGTTTTCAGCCCGTTACCGGCATATGGAAGCAACAGCAGTAAGCACAGGGAAATATCTGCTTCTAAATCCAAAACGCAGCTATCTAACAGAACGGTTGTCAATGTGTGCACTCAACTTCCAGAGTTAAACCCGTGTGTGGATTCAGCAGTCTGCAAACACTTTCTCTGCAGAGTCCCAAAACAGGCGTTTTCAGCCCGTTACCGGCATATGGAAGAAACAGCAGTAAGCCCAGGGAAATATCTGCTTCTAAATCCAAAACGCAGCTATCTAACAGAACGGTTGTCAATGTGTGCACTCAACTTCCAGAGTTAAACCCGTGTGTGGATTCAGCAGTCTGCAAACACTTTCTCTGCAGAGTCCCAAAACAGGCGTTTTCAGTCCATTACCGGCATATGGACGAAACAGCAGTAAGCACAGGGAAATATCTGCTTCTAAATCCAAAACGCAGCTATCTAACAGAACGGTTTTTAATGTGTGCACTCAACTTCCAGAGTTAAACCCGTGTGTGGATTCAGCAGTCTGCAAACACTTTCTCTGCAGAGTCCCCAAACAGGCGTTTTCAGCCCATTACCGGCATATGGAAGAAACAGCAGTAAGCACAGGGAAATATCTGCTTCTAAATCCAAAACGCAGCTATCTAACAGAACGGTTGTCAATGTGTGCACTCAACTTCCAGAGTTAAACCCGTGTGTGGATTCAGCAGTCTGCAAACACTTTCTCTGCAGAGTCCCCAAACAGGCGTTTTCAGCCCATTACCGGCATATGGAAGAAACAGCAGTAAGCCCAGGGAAATATCTGCTTCTAAATCCAAAACGCAGCTATCTAACAGAACGGTTGTCAATGTGTGCACTCAACTTCCAGAGTTAAACCCGTGTGTGGATTCAGCAGTCTGCAAACACTTTCTCTGCAGAGTCCCCAAACAGGCGTTTTCAGCCCATTACCGGCATATGGAAGAAACAGCAGTAAGCACAGGGAAATATCTGCTTCTAAATCCAAAGCGCAGCTATCTAACAGAACGGTTGTCAATGTGTGCACTCAACTTCCAGAGTTAAACCCGTGTGTGGATTCAGCAGTCTGCAAACACTTTCTCTGCAGAGTCCCAAAGCAGGCGTTTTCAGCCCATTACCGGCATATGGAAGAAACAGCAGTAAGCACAGGGAAATATCTGCTTCTAAATCCAAAACAAAGCTATCTAACAGAACGGTTGTCAATGTGTGCACTCAACTTCCAGAGTTAAACCCGTGTGTGTATTCAGCAGTCTGCAAACACTTTCTCTGCAGAGTCCCCAAACAGGCGTTTTCAGCCCATTACCGGCATATGGAAGAAACAGCAGTAAGCACAGGGAAATATCTGCTTCTAAATCCAAAACGCAGCTATCTAACAGAACGGTTGTCAATGTGTGCACTCAACTTCCAGAGTTAAACCCGTGTGTGGATTCAGCAGTCTGCAAACACTTTCTCTGCAGAGTCCCAAAACAGGCGTTTTCAGCCCATTACCGGCATATGGAAGAAACAGCAGTAAGCACAGGGAAATATCTGCTTCTAAATCCAAAACGCAACTATCTAACAGAACGGTTGTCAATGTGTGCACTCAACTTCCAGAGTTAAACCCGTGTGTGGATTCAGCAGTCTGCAAACACTTTCTCTGCAGAGTCCCAAAACAGGCGTTTTCAGCCCATTACCGGCATATGGAAGAAACAGCAGTAAGCACAGGGAAATATCTGCTTCTAAATCCAAAACGCAGCTATCTAACAGAACGGTTGTCAATGTGTGCACTCAACTTCCAGAGTTAAACCCGTGTGTGGATTCAGCAGTCTGCAAACACTTTCTCTGCAGAGTCCCAAAACAGGCGTTTTCAGCCCGTTACCGGCATATGGAAGAAACAGCCGTAAGCACAGGGAAATATCTGCTTCTAAATCCAAAACGCAGCTATCTAACAGAACGGTTGTCAATGTGTGCACTCAACTTCCAGAGTTAAACCCGTGTGTGGATTCAGCAGTCTGCGAACACTTTCTCTGCAGAGTCCCAAAACAGGCGTTTTCAGCCCATTACCGGCATATGGAAGAAACAGCAGTAAGCACAGGGAAATATCTGCTTCTAAATCCAAAACACAGCTATCTAACAGAACGGTTGTCAATGTGTGCACTCAACTTCCAGAGTTAAACCCGTGTGTGGATTCAGCAGTCTGCAAACACTTTCTCTGCAGAGTCCCAAAACAGGCGTTTTCAGCCCATTACCGGCATATGGAAGAAACAGCAGTAAGCACAGGGAAATATCTGCTTCTAAATCCAAAACGCAACTATCTAACAGAACGGTTGTCAATGTGTGCACTCAACTTCCAGAGTTAAACCCGTGTGTGGATTCAGCAGTCTGCAAACACTTTCTCTACAGAGTCCCAAAACAGGCGTTTTCAGCCCATTACCGGCATATGGAAGAAACAGCAGTAAGCACAGGGAAATATCTGCTTCTAAATCCAAAACGCAGCTATCTAACAGAACGGTTGTCAATGTGTGCACTCAACTTCCAGAGTTAAACCCGGGTGTGGATTCAGCAGTCTGCAAACACTTTCTCTGCAGAGTCCCAAAACAGGCGTTTTCAGCCCATTACCGGCATATGGAAGAAACAGCAGTAAGCACAGGGAAATATCTGCTTCTAAATCCAAAACGCAGCTATCTAACAGAACGGTTGTCAATGTGTGCACTCAACTTCCAGAGTTAAACCCGTGTGTGGATTCAGCAGTCTGCAAACACTTTCTCTGCAGAGTCCCCAAACAGGCGTTTTCAGCCCATTACCGGCATATGGAAGAAACAGCAGTAAGCACAGGGAAATATCTGCTTCTAAATCCAAAACGCAGCTATCTAACAGAACGGTTGTCAATGTGTGCACTCAACTTCCAGAGTTAAACCCGTGTGTGGATTCAGCAGTCTGCAAACACTTTCTCTGCAGAGTCCCCAAACAGGCGTTTTCAGCCCGTTACCGGCATATGGAAGAAACAGCAGTAAGCACAGGGAAATATCTGCTTCTAAATCCAAAACGCAGCTATCTAACAGAACGGTTGTCAATGTGTGCACTCAACTTCCAGAGTTAAACCCGTGTGTGGATTCAGCAGTCTGCAAACACTTTCTCTGCAGAGTCCCAAAACAGGCGTTTTCAGCCCATTACCGGCATATGGAAGAAACAGCAGTAAGCACAGGGAAATATCTGCTTCTAAATCCAAAACGCAGCTATCTAGCAGAACGGTTGTCAATGTGTGCACTCAACTTCCAGAGTTAAACCCGTGTGTGGATTCAGCAGTCTGCAAACACTTTCTCTGCAGAGTCCCCAAACAGGCGTTTTCAGCCCATTACCGGCATATGGAAGAAACAGCAGTAAGCACAGGGAAATATCTGCTTCTAAATCCAAAACGCAGCTATCTAACAGAACGGTTGTCAATGTGTGCACTCAACTTCCAGAGTTAAACCCGGGTGTGGATTCAGCAGTCTGCAAACACTTTCTCTGCAGAGTCCCCAAACAGGCGTTTTCAGCCCATTACCGGCATATGGAAGAAACAGCAGCAAGCACAGGGAAATATCTGCTTCTAAATCCAAAACGCAGCTATCTAACAGAACGGTTGTCAATGTGTGCACTCAACTTCCAGAGTTAAACCGGTGTGTGGATTCAGCAGTCTGCAAACACTTTCTCTGCAGAGTCCCAAAACAGGCGTTTTCAGCCCGTTACCGGCATATGGAAGAAACAGCAGTAAGCACAGGGAAATATCTGCTTCTAAATCCAAAACGCAGCTATCTAACAGAACGGTTGTCAATGTGTGCACTCAACTTCCAGAGTTAAACTCGTGTGTGGATTCAGCAGTCTGCAAACACTTTCTCTGCAGAGTCCCAAAACAGGCGTTTTCAGCCCATTACCGGCATATGGAAGAAACAGCAGTAAGCCCAGGGAAATATCTGCTTCTAAATCCAAAACGCAGCTATCTAACAGAACGGTTGTCAATGTGTGCACTCAACTTCCAGAGTTAAACCCGTGTGTGGATTCAGCAGTCTGCAAACACTTTCTCTGCAGAGTCCCAAAACAGGCGTTTTCAGTCCATTACCGGCATATGGAAGAAACAGCAGTAAGCACAGGGAAATATCTGCTTCTAAATCCAAAACGCAGCTATCTAACAGAACGGTTTTCAATGTGTGCACTCAACTTCCAGAGTTAAACCCGTGTGTGGATTCAGCAGTCTGCAAACACTTTCTCTGCAGAGTCCCCAAACAGGCGTTTTCAGCCCATTACCGGCATATGGAAGAAACAGCAGTAAGCACAGGGAAATATCTGCTTCTAAATCCAAAACGCAGCTATCTAACAGAACGGTTGTCAATGTGTGCACTCAACTTCCAGAGTTAAACCCGTGTGTGGATTCAGCAGTCTGCAAACACTTTCTCTGCAGAGTCCCCAAACAGGCGTTTTCAGCCCATTACCGGCATATGGAAGAAACAGCAGTAAGCCCAGGGAAATATCTGCTTCTAAATCCAAAACGCAGCTATCTACCAGAACGGTTGTCAATGTGTGCACTCAACTTCCAGAGTTAAACCCGTGTGTGGATTCAGCAGTCTGCAAACACTTTCTCTGCAGAGTCCCCAAACAGGCGTTTTCAGCCCATTACCGGCATATGGAAGAAACAGCAGTAAGCACAGGGAAATATCTGCTTCTAAATCCAAAACGCAGCTATCTAACAGAACGGTTGTCAATGTGTGCACTCAACTTCCAGAGTTAAACCCGTGTGTGGATTCAGCAGTCTGCAAACACTTTCTCTGCAGAGTCCCAAAACAGGCGTTTTCAGCCCATTACCGGCATATGGAAGAAACAGCAGTAAGCACAGGGAAATATCTGCTTCTAAATCCAAAACGCAGCTATCTAACAGAACGGTTGTCAATGTGTGCACTCAACTTCCAGAGTTAAACCCGTGTGTGGATTCAGCAGCCTGCAAACACTTTCTCTGCAGAGTCCCCAAACAGGCGTTTTCAGTCCATTACCGGCATATGGAAGAAACAGCAGTAAGCACAGGGAAATATCTGCTTCTAAATCCAAAACGCAGCTATCTAACAGAACGGTTGTCAATGTGTGCACTCAACTTCCAGAGTTAAACCCGTGTGTGGATTCAGCAGTCTGCAAACACTTTCTCTGCAGAGTCCCAAAACAGGCGTTTTCAGCCCATTACCGGCATATGGAAGAAACAGCAGTAAGCACAGGGAAATATCTGCTTCTAAATCCAAAACGCAGCTATCTAACAGACCGGTTGTCAATGTGTGCACTCAACTTCCAGAGTTAAACCCGTGTGTGGATTCAGCAGTCTGCAAACACTTTCTCTGCAGAGTCCCCAAACAGGCGTTTTCAGCCCATTACCGGCATATGGAAGAAACAGCAGTAAGCACAGGGAAATATCTGCTTCTAAATCCAAAACGCAGCTATCTAACAGAACGGTTGTCAATGTGTGCACTCAACTTCCAGAGTTAAACCCGTGTGTGGATTCAGCAGTCTGCAAACACTTTCTCTGCAGAGTCCCCAAACAGGCGTTTTCAGCCCGTTACCGGCATATGGAAGAAACAGCAGTAAGCACAGGGAAATATCTGCTTCTAAATCCAAAACGCAGCTATCTAACAGAACGGTTGTCAATGTGTGCACTCAACTTCCAGAGTTAAACCCGTGTGTGGATTCAGCAGTCTGCAAACACTTTCTCTGCAGAGTCCCAAAACAGGCGTTTTCAGCCCATTACCGGCATATGGAAGAAACAGCAGTAAGCACAGGGAAATATCTGCTTCTAAATCCAAAACGCAGCTATCTAGCAGAACGGTTGTCAATGTGTGCACTCAACTTCCAGAGTTAAACCCGTGTGTGGATTCAGCAGTCTGCAAACACTTTCTCTGCAGAGTCCCCAAACAGGCGTTTTCAGCCCATTACCGGCATATGGAAGAAACAGCAGTAAGCACAGGGAAATATCTGCTTCTAAATCCAAAACGCAGCTATCTAACAGAACGGTTGTCAATGTGTGCACTCAACTTCCAGAGTTAAACCCGGGTGTGGATTCAGCAGTCTGCAAACACTTTCTCTGCAGAGTCCCCAAACAGGCGTTTTCAGCCCATTACCGGCATATGGAAGAAACAGCAGCAAGCACAGGGAAATATCTGCTTCTAAATCCAAAACGCAGCTATCTAACAGAACGGTTGTCAATGTGTGCACTCAACTTCCAGAGTTAAACCGGTGTGTGGATTCAGCAGTCTGCAAACACTTTCTCTGCAGAGTCCCAAAACAGGCGTTTTCAGCCCGTTACCGGCATATGGAAGAAACAGCAGTAAGCACAGGGAAATATCTGCTTCTAAATCCAAAACGCAGCTATCTAACAGAACGGTTGTCAATGTGTGCACTCAACTTCCAGAGTTAAACTCGTGTGTGGATTCAGCAGTCTGCAAACACTTTCTCTGCAGAGTCCCAAAACAGGCGTTTTCAGCCCATTACCGGCATATGGAAGAAACAGCAGTAAGCCCAGGGAAATATCTGCTTCTAAATCCAAAACGCAGCTATCTAACAGAACGGTTGTCAATGTGTGCACTCAACTTCCAGAGTTAAACCCGTGTGTGGATTCAGCAGTCTGCAAACACTTTCTCTGCAGAGTCCCAAAACAGGCGTTTTCAGTCCATTACCGGCATATGGAAGAAACAGCAGTAAGCACAGGGAAATATCTGCTTCTAAATCCAAAACGCAGCTATCTAACAGAACGGTTGTCAATGTGTGCACTCAACTTCCAGAGTTAAACCCGTGTGTGGATTCAGCAGTCTGCGAACACTTTCTCTGCAGAGTCCCAAAACAGGCGTTTTCAGCCCATTACCGGCATATGGAAGAAACAGCAGTAAGCACAGGGAAATATCTGCTTCTAAATCCAAAACACAGCTATCTAACAGAACGGTTGTCAATGTGTGCACTCAACTTCCAGAGTTAAACCCGTGTGTGGATTCAGCAGTCTGCAAACACTTTCTCTGCAGAGTCCCAAAACAGGCGTTTTCAGCCCATTACCGGCATATGGAAGAAACAGCAGTAAGCACAGGGAAATATCTGCTTCTAAATCCAAAACGCAACTATCTAACAGAACGGTTGTCAATGTGTGCACTCAACTTCCAGAGTTAAACCCGTGTGTGGATTCAGCAGTCTGCAAACACTTTCTCTACAGAGTCCCAAAACAGGCGTTTTCAGCCCATTACCGGCATATGGAAGAAACAGCAGTAAGCACAGGGAAATATCTGCTTCTAAATCCAAAACGCAGCTATCTAACAGACCGGTTGTCAATGTGTGCACTCAACTTCCAGAGTTAAACCCGTGTGTGGATTCAGCAGTCTGCAAACACTTTCTCTGCAGAGTCCCCAAACAGGCGTTTTCAGCCCATTACCGGCATATGGAAGAAACAGCAGTAAGCACAGGGAAATATCTGCTTCTAAATCCAAAACGCAGCTATCTAACAGAACGGTTGTCAATGTGTGCACTCAACTTCCAGAGTTAAACCCGTGTGTGGATTCAGCAGTCTGCAAACACTTTCTCTGCAGAGTCCCCAAACAGGCGTTTTCAGCCCGTTACCGGCATATGGAAGAAACAGCAGTAAGCACAGGGAAATATCTGCTTCTAAATCCAAAACGCAGCTATCTAACAGAACGGTTGTCAATGTGTGCACTCAACTTCCAGAGTTAAACCCGTGTGTGGATTCAGCAGTCTGCAAACACTTTCTCTGCAGAGTCCCAAAACAGGCGTTTTCAGCCCATTACCGGCATATGGAAGAAACAGCAGTAAGCACAGGGAAATATCTGCTTCTAAATCCAAAACGCAGCTATCTAGCAGAACGGTTGTCAATGTGTGCACTCAACTTCCAGAGTTAAACCCGTGTGTGGATTCAGCAGTCTGCAAACACTTTCTCTGCAGAGTCCCCAAACAGGCGTTTTCAGCCCATTACCGGCATATGGAAGAAACAGCAGTAAGCACAGGGAAATATCTGCTTCTAAATCCAAAACGCAGCTATCTAACAGAACGGTTGTCAATGTGTGCACTCAACTTCCAGAGTTAAACCCGGGTGTGGATTCAGCAGTCTGCAAACACTTTCTCTGCAGAGTCCCCAAACAGGCGTTTTCAGCCCATTACCGGCATATGGAAGAAACAGCAGCAAGCACAGGGAAATATCTGCTTCTAAATCCAAAACGCAGCTATCTAACAGAACGGTTGTCAATGTGTGCACTCAACTTCCAGAGTTAAACCGGTGTGTGGATTCAGCAGTCTGCAAACACTTTCTCTGCAGAGTCCCAAAACAGGCGTTTTCAGCCCGTTACCGGCATATGGAAGAAACAGCAGTAAGCACAGGGAAATATCTGCTTCTAAATCCAAAACGCAGCTATCTAACAGAACGGTTGTCAATGTGTGCACTCAACTTCCAGAGTTAAACTCGTGTGTGGATTCAGCAGTCTGCAAACACTTTCTCTGCAGAGTCCCAAAACAGGCGTTTTCAGCCCATTACCGGCATATGGAAGAAACAGCAGTAAGCCCAGGGAAATATCTGCTTCTAAATCCAAAACGCAGCTATCTAACAGAACGGTTGTCAATGTGTGCACTCAACTTCCAGAGTTAAACCCGTGTGTGGATTCAGCAGTCTGCAAACACTTTCTCTGCAGAGTCCCAAAACAGGCGTTTTCAGTCCATTACCGGCATATGGAAGAAACAGCAGTAAGCACAGGGAAATATCTGCTTCTAAATCCAAAACGCAGCTATCTAACAGAACGGTTTTCAATGTGTGCACTCAACTTCCAGAGTTAAACCCGTGTGTGGATTCAGCAGTCTGCAAACACTTTCTCTGCAGAGTCCCCAAACAGGCGTTTTCAGCCCATTACCGGCATATGGAAGAAACAGCAGTAAGCACAGGGAAATATCTGCTTCTAAATCCAAAACGCAGCTATCTAACAGAACGGTTGTCAATGTGTGCACTCAACTTCCAGAGTTAAACCCGTGTGTGGATTCAGCAGTCTGCAAACACTTTCTCTGCAGAGTCCCCAAACAGGCGTTTTCAGCCCATTACCGGCATATGGAAGAAACAGCAGTAAGCCCAGGGAAATATCTGCTTCTAAATCCAAAACGCAGCTATCTACCAGAACGGTTGTCAATGTGTGCACTCAACTTCCAGAGTTAAACCCGTGTGTGGATTCAGCAGTCTGCAAACACTTTCTCTGCAGAGTCCCCAAACAGGCGTTTTCAGCCCATTACCGGCATATGGAAGAAACAGCAGTAAGCACAGGGAAATATCTGCTTCTAAATCCAAAACGCAGCTATCTAACAGAACGGTTGTCAATGTGTGCACTCAACTTCCAGAGTTAAACCCGTGTGTGGATTCAGCAGTCTGCAAACACTTTCTCTGCAGAGTCCCAAAACAGGCGTTTTCAGCCCATTACCGGCATATGGAAGAAACAGCAGTAAGCACAGGGAAATATCTGCTTCTAAATCCAAAACGCAGCTATCTAACAGAACGGTTGTCAATGTGTGCACTCAACTTCCAGAGTTAAACCCGTGTGTGGATTCAGCAGCCTGCAAACACTTTCTCTGCAGAGTCCCCAAACAGGCGTTTTCAGTCCATTACCGGCATATGGAAGAAACAGCAGTAAGCACAGGGAAATATCTGCTTCTAAATCCAAAACGCAGCTATCTAACAGAACGGTTGTCAATGTGTGCACTCAACTTCCAGAGTTAAACCCGTGTGTGGATTCAGCAGTCTGCAAACACTTTCTCTGCAGAGTCCCAAAACAGGCGTTTTCAGCCCATTACCGGCATATGGAAGAAACAGCAGTAAGCACAGGGAAATATCTGCTTCTAAATCCAAAACGCAGCTATCTAACAGACCGGTTGTCAATGTGTGCACTCAACTTCCAGAGTTAAACCCGTGTGTGGATTCAGCAGTCTGCAAACACTTTCTCTGCAGAGTCCCCAAACAGGCGTTTTCAGCCCATTACCGGCATATGGAAGAAACAGCAGTAAGCACAGGGAAATATCTGCTTCTAAATCCAAAACGCAGCTATCTAACAGAACGGTTGTCAATGTGTGCACTCAACTTCCAGAGTTAAACCCGTGTGTGGATTCAGCAGTCTGCAAACACTTTCTCTGCAGAGTCCCCAAACAGGCGTTTTCAGCCCGTTACCGGCATATGGAAGAAACAGCAGTAAGCACAGGGAAATATCTGCTTCTAAATCCAAAACGCAGCTATCTAACAGAACGGTTGTCAATGTGTGCACTCAACTTCCAGAGTTAAACCCGTGTGTGGATTCAGCAGTCTGCAAACACTTTCTCTGCAGAGTCCCAAAACAGGCGTTTTCAGCCCATTACCGGCATATGGAAGAAACAGCAGTAAGCACAGGGAAATATCTGCTTCTAAATCCAAAACGCAGCTATCTAGCAGAACGGTTGTCAATGTGTGCACTCAACTTCCAGAGTTAAACCCGTGTGTGGATTCAGCAGTCTGCAAACACTTTCTCTGCAGAGTCCCCAAACAGGCGTTTTCAGCCCATTACCGGCATATGGAAGAAACAGCAGTAAGCACAGGGAAATATCTGCTTCTAAATCCAAAACGCAGCTATCTAACAGAACGGTTGTCAATGTGTGCACTCAACTTCCAGAGTTAAACCCGGGTGTGGATTCAGCAGTCTGCAAACACTTTCTCTGCAGAGTCCCCAAACAGGCGTTTTCAGCCCATTACCGGCATATGGAAGAAACAGCAGCAAGCACAGGGAAATATCTGCTTCTAAATCCAAAACGCAGCTATCTAACAGAACGGTTGTCAATGTGTGCACTCAACTTCCAGAGTTAAACCGGTGTGTGGATTCAGCAGTCTGCAAACACTTTCTCTGCAGAGTCCCAAAACAGGCGTTTTCAGCCCGTTACCGGCATATGGAAGAAACAGCAGTAAGCACAGGGAAATATCTGCTTCTAAATCCAAAACGCAGCTATCTAACAGAACGGTTGTCAATGTGTGCACTCAACTTCCAGAGTTAAACTCGTGTGTGGATTCAGCAGTCTGCAAACACTTTCTCTGCAGAGTCCCAAAACAGGCGTTTTCAGCCCATTACCGGCATATGGAAGAAACAGCAGTAAGCCCAGGGAAATATCTGCTTCTAAATCCAAAACGCAGCTATCTAACAGAACGGTTGTCAATGTGTGCACTCAACTTCCAGAGTTAAACCCGTGTGTGGATTCAGCAGTCTGCAAACACTTTCTCTGCAGAGTCCCAAAACAGGCGTTTTCAGTCCATTACCGGCAGATGGAAGAAACAGCAGTAAGCACAGGGAAATATCTGCTTCTAAATCCAAAACGCAGCTATCTAACAGAACGGTTTTCAATGTGTGCACTCAACTTCCAGAGTTAAACCCGTGTGTGGATTCAGCAGTCTGCAAACACTTTCTCTGCAGAGTCCCCAAACAGGCGTTTTCAGCCCATTACCGGCATATGGAAGAAACAGCAGTAAGCACAGGGAAATATCTGCTTCTAAATCCAAAACGCAGCTATCTAACAGAACGGTTGTCAATGTGTGCACTCAACTTCCAGAGTTAAACCCGTGTGTGGATTCAGCAGTCTGCAAACACTTTCTCTGCAGAGTCCCCAAACAGGCGTTTTCAGCCCATTACCGGCATATGGAAGAAACAGCAGTAAGCCCAGGGAAATATCTGCTTCTAAATCCAAAACGCAGCTATCTACCAGAACGGTTGTCAATGTGTGCACTCAACTTCCAGAGTTAAACCCGTGTGTGGATTCAGCAGTCTGCAAACACTTTCTCTGCAGAGTCCCCAAACAGGCGTTTTCAGCCCATTACCGGCATATGGAAGAAACAGCAGTAAGCACAGGGAAATATCTGCTTCTAAATCCAAAACGCAGCTATCTAACAGAACGGTTGTCAATGTGTGCACTCAACTTCCAGAGTTAAACCCGTGTGTGGATTCAGCAGTCTGCAAACACTTTCTCTGCAGAGTCCCAAAACAGGCGTTTTCAGCCCATTACCGGCATATGGAAGAAACAGCAGTAAGCACAGGGAAATATCTGCTTCTAAATCCAAAACGCAGCTATCTAACAGAACGGTTGTCAATGTGTGCACTCAACTTCCAGAGTTAAACCCGTGTGTGGATTCAGCAGTCTGCAAACACTTTCTCTGCAGAGTCCCAAAACAGGCGTTTTCAGCCCATTACCGGCATATGGAAGAAACAGCAGTAAGCACAGGGAAATATCTGCTTCTAAATCCAAAACGCAGCTATCTAGCAGAACGGTTGTCAATGTGTGCACTCAACTTCCAGAGTTAAACCCGTGTGTGGATTCAGCAGTCTGCAAACACTTTCTCTGCAGAGTCCCCAAACAGGCGTTTTCAGCCCATTACCGGCATATGGAAGAAACAGCAGTAAGCACAGGGAAATATCTGCTTCTAAATCCAAAACGCAGCTATCTAACAGAACGGTTGTCAATGTGTGCACTCAACTTCCAGAGTTAAACCCGGGTGTGGATTCAGCAGTCTGCAAACACTTTCTCTGCAGAGTCCCCAAACAGGCGTTTTCAGCCCATTACAGGCATATGGAAGAAACAGCAGCAAGCACAGGGAAATATCTGCTTCTAAATCCAAAACGCAGCTATCTAACAGAACGGTTGTCAATGTGTGCACTCAACTTCCAGAGTTAAACCGGTGTGTGGATTCAGCAGTCTGCAAACACTTTCTCTGCAGAGTCCCAAAACAGGCGTTTTCAGCCCGTTACCGGCATATGGAAGAAACAGCAGTAAGCACAGGGAAATATCTGCTTCTAAATCCAAAACGCAGCTATCTAACAGAACGGTTGTCAATGTGTGCACTCAACTTCCAGAGTTAAACCCGTGTGTGGATTCAGCAGTCTGCAAACACTTTCTCTGCAGAGTCCCAAAACAGGCGTTTTCAGCCCATTACCGGCATATGGAAGAAACAGCAGTAAGCCCAGGGAAATATCTGCTTCTAAATCCAAAACGCAGCTATCTAACAGAACGGTTGTCAATGTGTGCACTCAACTTCCAGAGTTAAACCCGTGTGTGGATTCAGCAGTCTGCAAACACTTTCTCTGCAGAGTCCCAAAACAGGCGTTTTCAGTCCATTACCGGCATATGGAAGAAACAGCAGTAAGCACAGGGAAATATCTGCTTCTAAATCCAAAACGCAGCTATCTAACAGAACGGTTTTCAATGTGTGCACTCAACTTCCAGAGTTAAACCCGTGTGTGGATTCAGCAGTCTGCAAACACTTTCTCTGCAGAGTCCCCAAACAGGCGTTTTCAGCCCATTACCGGCATATGGAAGAAACAGCAGTAAGCCCAGGGAAATATCTGCTTCTAAATCCAAAACGCAGCTATCTACCAGAACGGTTGTCAATGTGTGCACTCAACTTCCAGAGTTAAACCCGTGTGTGGATTCAGCAGTCTGCAAACACTTTCTCTGCAGAGTCCCAAAACAGGCGTTTTCAGCCCATTACCGGCATATGGAAGAAACAGCAGTAAGCACAGGGAAATATCTGCTTCTAAATCCAAAACGCAGCTATCTAACAGAACGGTTGTCAATGTGTGCACTCAACTTCCAGAGTTAAACCCGTGTGTGGATTCAGCAGTCTGCAAACACTTTCTCTGCAGAGTCCCAAAACAGGCGTTTTCAGCCATTACCGGCATATGGAAGAAACAGCAGTAAGCACAGGGAAATATCTGCTTCTAAATCCAAAACGCAGCTATCTAACAGAACGGTTGTCAATGTGTGCACTCAACTTCCAGAGTTAAACCCGTGTGTGGATTCAGCAGTCTGCAAACACTTTCTCTGCAGAGTCCCAAAACAGGCGTTTTCAGCCCATTACCGGCATATGGAAGCAACAGCAGTAAGCACAGGGAAATATCTGCTTCTAAATCCAAAACGCAGCTATCTAACAGAACGGTTGTCAATGTGTGCACTCAACTTCCAGAATTAAACCCGTGTGTGGATTCAGCAGTCTGCAAACACTTTCTCTGCAGAGTCCCAAAACAGGCGTTTTCAGCCCATTACCGGCATATGGAAGAAACAGCAGTAAGCACAGGGAAATATCTGCTTCTAAATCCAAAACGCAGCTATCTAACAGAACGGTTGTCAATGTGTGCACTCAACTTCCAGAGTTAAACCCGTGTGTGGATTCAGCAGTCTGCAAACACTTTCTCTGCAGAGTCCCAAAACAGGCGTTTTCAGCCCATTACCGGCATATGGAAGCAACAGCAGTAAGCACAGGGAAATATCTGCTTCTAAATCCAAAACGCAGCTATCTAACAGAACGGTTGTCAATGTGTGCACTCAACTTCCAGAGTTAAACCCGTGTGTGGATTCAGCAGTCTGCAAACACTTTCTCTGCAGAGTCCCAAAACAGGCGTTTTCAGCCCATTACCGGCATATGGAAGAAACAGCAGTAAGCACAGGTAAATATCTGCTTCTAAATCCAAAACGCAGCTATCTAACAGAACGGTTGTCAATGTGTGCACTCAACTTCCAGAGTTAAACCCGTGTGTGGATTCAGCAGTCTGCAAACAGTTTCTCTGCAGAGTCCCAAAACAGGCGTTTTCAGCCCATTACCGGCATATGGAAGAAACAGCAGTAAGCACAGGGAAATATCTGCTTCTAAATCCAAAACGCAGCTATCTAACAGAACGGTTGTCAATGTGTGCACTCAACTTCCAGAGTTAAACCCGTGTGTGGATTCAGCAGTCTGCAAACACTTTCTCTGCAGAGTCCCAAAACAGGCGTTTTCAGCCCATTACCGGCATATGGAAGAAACAGCAGTAAGCCCAGGGAAATATCTGCTTCTAAATCCAAAACGCAGCTATCTAACAGAACGGTTGTCAATGTGTGCACTCAACTTCCAGAGTTAAACCCGTGTGTGGATGCAGCAGTCTGCAAACACTTTCTCTGCAGAGTCCCAAAACAGGCGTTTTCACTCCATTACCGGCATATGGAAGAAACAGCAGTAAGCACAGGGAAATATCTGCTTCTAAATCCAAAACGCAGCTATCTAACAGAACGGTTGTCAATGTGTGCACTCAACTTCCAGAGTTAAACCCGTGTGTGGATTCAGCAGTCTGCAAACACTTTCTCTGCAGAGTCCCCAAACAGGCGTTTTCAGCCCATTACCGGCATATGGAAGAAACAGCAGTAAGCCCAGGGAAATATCTGCTTCTAAATCCAAAACGCAGCTATCTAACAGAACGGTTGTCAATGTGTGCACTCAACTTCCAGAGTTAAACCTGTGTGTGGATTCAGCAGTCTGCAAACACTTTCTCTGCAGAGTCCCAAAACAGGCATTTTCAGCCCATTACCGGCATATGGAAGAAACAGCAGTAAGCCCAGGGAAATATCTGCTTCTAAATCCAAAACGCAGCTATCTAACAGAACGGTTGTCAATGTGTGCACTCAACTTCCAGAGTTAAACCCGTGTGTGGATTCAGCAGTCTGCAAACACTTTCTCTGCAGAGTCCCAAAACAGGCGTTTTCAGCCCATTTCCGGCATATGTAAGTAACAGCAGTAAGCACAGGGAAATATCTGCTTCTAAATCCAAAACGCAGCTATCTAACAGAACGGTTGTCAATGTGTGCACTCAACTTCCAGAGTTAAACCCGTGTGTGGATTCAGCAGTCTGCAAACACTTTCTCTGCAGAGTCCCAAAACAGGCGTTTTCAGCCCATTACCGGCATATGGAAGCAACAGCAGTAAGCACAGGGAAATATCTGCTTCTAAATCCAAAACGCAGCTATCTAACAGAACGGTTGTCAATGTGTGCACTCAACTTCCAGAGTTAAACCCGTGTGTGGATTCAGCAGTCTGCAAACACTTTCTCTGCAGAGTCCCCAAACAGGCGTTTTCAGCCCATTACCGGCATATGGAAGAAACAGCAGTAAGCACAGGGAAATATCTGCTTCTAAATCCAAAACGCAGCTATCTAACAGAACGGTTGTCAATGTGTGCACTCAACTTCCAGAGTTAAACCCGTGTGTGGATTCAGCAGTCTGCAAACACTTTCTCTGCAGAGTCCCCAAACAGGCGTTTTCAGCCCATTACCGGCATATGGAAGAAACAGCAGTAAGCCCAGGGAAATATCTGCTTCTAAATCCAAAACGCAGCTATCTAACAGAACGGTTGTCAATGTGTGCACTCAACTTCCAGAGTTAAACCTGTGTGTGGATTCAGCAGTCTGCAAACACTTTCTCTGCAGAGTCCCAAAACAGGCATTTTCAGCCCATTACCGGCATATGGAAGAAACAGCAGTAAGCCCAGGGAAATATCTGCTTCTAAATCCAAAACGCAGCTATCTAACAGAACGGTTGTCAATGTGTGCACTCAACTTCCAGAGTTAAACCCGTGTGTGGATTCAGCAGTCTGCAAACACTTTCTCTGCAGAGTCCCAAAACAGGCGTTTTCAGCCCATTACCGGCATATGGAAGAAACAGCAGTAAGCACAGGGAAATATCTGCTTCTAAATCCAAAACGCAGCTATCTAACAGAACGGTTGTCAATGTGTGCACTCAACTTCCAGAGTTAAACCCGTGTGTGGATTCAGCAGTCTGCAAACACTTTCTCTGCAGAGTCCCAAAACAGGCGTTTTCAGCCCATTTCCGGCATATGTAAGTAACAGCAGTAAGCACAGGGAAATATCTGCTTCTAAATCCAAAACGCAGCTATCTAACAGAACGGTTGTCAATGTGTGCACTCAACTTCCAGAGTTAAACCCGTGTGTGGATTCAGCAGTCTGCAAACACTTTCTCTGCAGAGTCCCAAAACAGGCGTTTTCAGTCCATTACCGGCATATGGAAGAAACAGCAGTAAGCACAGGGAAATATCTGCTTCTAAATCCAAAACGCAGCTATCTAACAGAACGGTTTTCAATGTGTGCACTCAACTTCCAGAGTTAAACCCGTGTGTGGATTCAGCAGTCTGCAAACACTTTCTCTGCAGAGTCCCCAAACAGGCGTTTTCAGCCCATTACCGGCATATGGAAGAAACAGCAGTAAGCCCAGGGAAATATCTGCTTCTAAATCCAAAACGCAGCTATCTACCAGAACGGTTGTCAATGTGTGCACTCAACTTCCAGAGTTAAACCCGTGTGTGGATTCAGCAGTCTGCAAACACTTTCTCTGCAGAGTCCCAAAACAGGCGTTTTCAGCCCATTACCGGCATATGGAAGAAACAGCAGTAAGCACAGGGAAATATCTGCTTCTAAATCCAAAACGCAGCTATCTAACAGAACGGTTGTCAATGTGTGCACTCAACTTCCAGAGTTAAACCCGTGTGTGGATTCAGCAGTCTGCAAACACTTTCTCTGCAGAGTCCCAAAACAGGCGTTTTCAGCCCATTACCGGCATATGGAAGAAACAGCAGTAAGCACAGGGAAATATCTGCTTCTAAATCCAAAACGCAGCTATCTAACAGAACGGTTGTCAATGTGTGCACTCAACTTCCAGAGTTAAACCCGTGTGTGGATTCAGCAGTCTGCAAACACTTTCTCTGCAGAGTCCCAAAACAGGCGTTTCAGCCCATTACCGGCATATGGAAGCAACAGCAGTAAGCACAGGGAAATATCTGCTTCTAAATCCAAAACGCAGCTATCTAACAGAACGGTTGTCAATGTGTGCACTCAACTTCCAGAATTAAACCCGTGTGTGGATTCAGCAGTCTGCAAACACTTTCTCTGCAGAGTCCCAAAACAGGCGTTTTCAGCCCATTACCGGCATATGGAAGAAACAGCAGTAAGCACAGGGAAATATCTGCTTCTAAATCCAAAACGCAGCTATCTAACAGAACGGTTGTCAATGTGTGCACTCAACTTCCAGAGTTAAACCCGTGTGTGGATTCAGCAGTCTGCAAACACTTTCTCTGCAGAGTCCCAAAACAGGCGTTTTCAGCCCATTACCGGCATATGGAAGCAACAGCAGTAAGCACAGGGAAATATCTGCTTCTAAATCCAAAACACAGCTATCTAACAGAACGGTTGTCAATGTGTGCACTCAACTTCCAGAGTTAAACCCGTGTGTGGATTCAGCAGTCTGCAAACACTTTCTCTGCAGAGTCCCAAAACAGGCGTTTTCAGCCCATTACCGGCATATGGAAGAAACAGCAGTAAGCACAGGTAAATATCTGCTTCTAAATCCAAAACGCAGCTATCTAACAGAACGGTTGTCAATGTGTGCACTCAACTTCCAGAGTTAAACCCGTGTGTGGATTCAGCAGTCTGCAAACAGTTTCTCTGCAGAGTCCCAAAACAGGCGTTTTCAGCCCATTACCGGCATATGGAAGAAACAGCAGTAAGCACAGGGAAATATCTGCTTCTAAATCCAAAACGCAGCTATCTAACAGAACGGTTGTCAATGTGTGCACTCAACTTCCAGAGTTAAACCCGTGTGTGGATTCAGCAGTCTGCAAACACTTTCTCTGCAGAGTCCCAAAACAGGCGTTTTCAGCCCATTACCGGCATATGGAAGAAACAGCAGTAAGCCCAGGGAAATATCTGCTTCTAAATCCAAAACGCAGCTATCTAACAGAACGGTTGTCAATGTGTGCACTCAACTTCCAGAGTTAAACCCGTGTGTGGATGCAGCAGTCTGCAAACACTTTCTCTGCAGAGTCCCAAAACAGGCGTTTTCACTCCATTACCGGCATATGGAAGAAACAGCAGTAAGCACAGGGAAATATCTGCTTCTAAATCCAAAACGCAGCTATCTAACAGAACGGTTGTCAATGTGTGCACTCAACTTCCAGAGTTAAACCCGTGTGTGGATTCAGCAGTCTGCAAACACTTTCTCTGCAGAGTCCCCAAACAGGCGTTTTCAGCCCATTACCGGCATATGGAAGAAACAGCAGTAAGCCCAGGGAAATATCTGCTTCTAAATCCAAAACGCAGCTATCTAACAGAACGGTTGTCAATGTGTGCACTCAACTTCCAGAGTTAAACCTGTGTGTGGATTCAGCAGTCTGCAAACACTTTCTCTGCAGAGTCCCAAAACAGGCATTTTCAGCCCATTACCGGCATATGGAAGAAACAGCAGTAAGCCCAGGGAAATATCTGCTTCTAAATCCAAAACGCAGCTATCTAACAGAACGGTTGTCAATGTGTGCACTCAACTTCCAGAGTTAAACCCGTGTGTGGATTCAGCAGTCTGCAAACACTTTCTCTGCAGAGTCCCAAAACAGGCGTTTTCAGCCCATTTCCGGCATATGTAAGTAACAGCAGTAAGCACAGGGAAATATCTGCTTCTAAATCCAAAACGCAGCTATCTAACAGAACGGTTGTCAATGTGTGCACTCAACTTCCAGAGTTAAACCCGTGTGTGGATTCAGCAGTCTGCAAACACTTTCTCTGCAGAGTCCCAAAACAGGCGTTTTCAGCCCATTACCGGCATATGGAAGCAACAGCAGTAAGCACAGGGAAATATCTGCTTCTAAATCCAAAACGCAGCTATCTAACAGAACGGTTGTCAATGTGTGCACTCAACTTCCAGAGTTAAACCCGTGTGTGGATTCAGCAGTCTGCAAACACTTTCTCTGCAGAGTCCCCAAACAGGCGTTTTCAGCCCATTACCGGCATATGGAAGAAACAGCAGTAAGCACAGGGAAATATCTGCTTCTAAATCCAAAACGCAGCTATCTAACAGAACGGTTGTCAATGTGTGCACTCAACTTCCAGAGTTAAACCCGTGTGTGGATTCAGCAGTCTGCAAACACTTTCTCTGCAGAGTCCCCAAACAGGCGTTTTCAGCCCATTACCGGCATATGGAAGAAACAGCAGTAAGCACAGGGAAATATCTGCTTCTAAATCCAAAACGCAGCTATCTAACAGAACGGTTGTCAATGTGTGCACTCAACTTCCAGAGTTAAACCTGTGTGTGGATTCAGCAGTCTGCAAACACTTTCTCTGCAGAGTCCCAAAACAGGCATTTTCAGCCCATTACCGGCATATGGAAGAAACAGCAGTAAGCCCAGGGAAATATCTGCTTCTAAATCCAAAACGCAGCTATCTAACAGAACGGTTGTCAATGTGTGCACTCAACTTCCAGAGTTAAACCCGTGTGTGGATTCAGCAGTCTGCAAACACTTTCTCTGCAGAGTCCCAAAACAGGCGTTTTCAGCCCATTACCGGCATATGGAAGAAACAGCAGTAAGCACAGGGAAATATCTGCTTCTAAATCCAAAACGCAGCTATCTAACAGAACGGTTGTCAATGTGTGCACTCAACTTCCAGAGTTAAACCCGTGTGTGGATTCAGCAGTCTGCAAACACTTTCTCTGCAGAGTCCCAAAACAGGCGTTTTCAGCCCATTTCCGGCATATGTAAGTAACAGCAGTAAGCACAGGGAAATATCTGCTTCTAAATCCAAAACGCAGCTATCTAACAGAACGGTTGTCAATGTGTGCACTCAACTTCCAGAGTTAAACCCGTGTGTGGATTCAGCAGTCTGCAAACACTTTCTCTGCAGAGTCCCAAAACAGGCGTTTTCAGCCCATTACCGGCATATGGAAGCAACAGCAGTAAGCACAGGGAAATATCTGCTTCTAAATCCAAAACGCAGCTATCTAACAGAACGGTTGTCAATGTGTGCACTCAACTTCCAGAGTTAAACCCGTGTGTGGATTCAGCAGTCTGCAAACACTTTCTCTGCAGAGTCCCAAAACAGGCGTTTTCAGCCCATTACCGGCATATGGAAGAAACAGCAGTAAGCACAGGGAAATATCTGCTTCTAAATCCAAAACGCAGCTATCTAACAGAACGGTTGTCAATGTGTGCACTCAACTTCCAGAGTTAAACCCGTGTGTGGATGCAGCAGTCTGCAAACAGTTTCTCTGCAGAGTCCCAAAACAGGCGTTTTCAGCCCATTACCGGCATATGGAAGAAACAGCAGTAAGCACAGGGAAATATCTGCTTCTAAATCCAAAACGCAGCTATCTAACAGAACGGTTGTCAATGTGTGCACTCAACTTCCAGAGTTAAACCCGTGTGTGGATTCAGCAGTCTGCAAACACTTTCTCTGCAGAGTCCCAAAACAGGCGTTTTCAGCCCATTACCGGCATATGGAAGAAACAGCAGTAAGCCCAGGGAAATATCTGCTTCTAAATCCAAAACGCAGCTATCTAGCAGAACGGTTGTCAATGTGTGCACTCAACTTCCAGAGTTAAACCCGTGTGTGGATTCAGCAGTCTGCAAACACTTTCTCTGCAGAGTCCCAAAACAGGCGTTTTCACTCCATTACCGGCATATGGAAGAAACAGCAGTAAGCACAGGGAAATATCTGCTTCTAAATCCAAAACGCAGCTATCTAACAGAACGGTTGTCAATGTGTGCACTCAACTTCCAGAGTTAAACCCGTGTGTGGATTCAGCAGTCTGCAAACACTTTCTCTGCAGAGTCCCCAAACAGGCGTTTTCAGCCCATTACCGGCATATGGAAGAAACAGCAGTAAGCACAGGGAAATATCTGCTTCTAAATCCAAAACGCAGCTATCTAACAGAACGGTTGTCAATGTGTGCACTCAACTTCCAGAGTTAAACCCGTGTGTGGATTCAGCAGTCTGCAAACACTTTCTCTGCAGAGTCCCCAAACAGGCGTTTTCAGCCCATTACCGGCATATGGAAGAAACAGCAGTAAGCACAGGGAAATATCTGCTTCTAAATCCAAAACGCAGCTATCTAACAGAACGGTTGTCAATGTGTGCACTCAACTTCCAGAGTTAAACCCGTGTGTGGATTCAGCAGTCTGCAAACACTTTCTCTGCAGAGTCCCAAAACAGGCGTTTTCAGCCCATTACCGGCATATGGAAGAAACAGCAGTAAGCACAGGGAAATATCTGCTTCTAAATCCAAAACGCAGCTATCTAACAGAACGGTTGTCAATGTGTGCACTCAACTTCCAGAGTTAAACCCGTGGGTGGATTCAGCAGTCTGCAAACACTTTCTCTGCAGAGTCCCCAAACAGGCGTTTTCAGCCCATTACCGGCATATGGAAGAAGCAGCAGTAAGCACAGGGAAATATCTGCTTCTAAATCCAAAACGCAGCTATCTAACAGAACGGTTGTCAATGTGTGCACTCAACTTCCAGAGTTAAACCCGTGTGTGGATTCAGCAGTCTGCAAACAGTTTCTCTGCAGAGTCCCAAAACAGGCGTTTTCAGCCCATTACCGGCATATGGAAGCAACAGCAGTAAGCACAGGGAAATATCTGCTTCTAAATCCAAAACGCAGCTATCTAACAGAACGGTTGTCAATGTGTGCACTCAACTTCCAGAGTTAAACCCGTGTGTGGATTCAGCAGTCTGCAAACACTTTCTCTGCAGAGTCCCAAAACAGGCGTTTTCAGCCCATTACCGGCATATGGAAGAAACAGCAGTAAGCACAGGGAAATATCTGCTTCTAAATCCAAAACGCAGCTATCTAACAGAACGGTTGTCAATGTGTGCACTCAACTTCCAGAGTTAAACCCGTGTGTGGATTCAGCAGTCTGCAAACACTTTCTCTGCAGAGTCCCAAAACAGGCGTTTTCAGCCCTTTACCGGCATATGGAAGCAACAGCAGTAAGCACAGGGAAATATCTGCTTCTAAATCCAAAACGCAGCTATCTAACAGAACGGTTGTCAATGTGTGCACTCAACTTCCAGAGTTAAACCCGTGTGTGGATTCAGCAGTCTGCAAACACTTTCTCTGCAGAGTCCCAAAACAGGCGTTTTCAGCCCATTACCGGCATATGGAAGAAACAGCAGTAAGCACAGGGAAATATCTGCTTCTAAATCCAAAACGCAGCTATCTAACAGAACGATTGACAATGTGTGCACTCAACTTCCAGAGTTAAACCGGTGTGTGGATTCAGCAGTCTGCAAACACTTTCTCTGCAGAGTCCCCAAACAGGCGTTTTCAGCCCATTACCGGCATATGGAAGAAACAGCAGTAAGCACAGGGAAATATCTGCTTCTAAATCCAAAACGCAGCTATCTAACAGAACGGTTGTCAATGTGTGCACTCAACTTCCAGAGTTAAACCCGTGTGTGTATTCAGCAGTCTGCAAACACTTTCTCTGCAGAGTCCCAAAACAGGCGTTTTCAGCCCAATACCGGCATATGGAAGAAACAGCAGTAAGCACAGGGAAATATCTGCTTCTAAATCCAAAACGCAGCTATCTAACAGAACGGTTGTCAATGTGTGCACTCAACTTCCAGAGTTAAACCCGTGTGTGGATTCAGCAGTCTGCAAACACTTTCTCTGCAGGGTCCCCAGACAGGCGTTTTCAGCCCATTACCGGCATATGGAAGAAACAGCAGTAAGCACAGGGAAATATCTGCTTCTAAATCCAAAACGCAGCTATCTAACAGAACGGTTGTCAATGTGTGCACTCAACTTCCAGAGTTAAACCCGTGTGTGGATTCAGCAGTCTGCAAACACTTTCTCTGCAGAGTCCCCAAACAGGCGTTTTCAGCCCATTACCGGCATATGGAAGAAACAGCAGTAAGCACAGGGAAATATCTGCTTCTAAATCCAAAACGCAGCTATCTAACAGAACGGTTGTCAATGTGTGCACTCAACTTCCAGAGTTAAACCCGTGTGTGGATTCAGCAGTCTGCAAACACTTTCTCTGCAGAGTCCCCAAACAGGCGTTTTCAGCCCATTACCGGCATATGGAAGAAACAGCAGTAAGCACAGGGAAATATCTGCTTCTAAATCCAAAACGCAGCTATCTAACAGAACGGTTGTCAATGCGTGCACTCAACTTCCAGAGATAAACCCGTGTGTGGATTCAGCAGTCTGCAAACACTTTCTCTGCAGAGTCCCCAAACAGGCGTTTTCAGCCCATTACCGGCATATGGAAGAAACAGCAGTAAGCACAGGGAAATATCTGCTTCTAAATCCAAAACGCAGCTATCTAACAGAACGGTTGTCAATGTGTGCACTCAACTTCCAGAGTTAAACCCGTGTGTGGATTCAGCAGTCTGCAAACACTTTCTCTGCAGAGTCCCCAAACAGGCGTTTTCAGCCCATTACCGGCATATGGAAGAAACAGCAGTAAGCACAGGGAAATATCTGCTTCTAAATCCAAAACGCAGCTATCTAACAGAACGGTTGTCAATGTGTGCACTCAACTTCCAGAGTTAAACCCGTGTGTGGATTCAGCAGTCTGCAAACACTTTCTCTGCAGAGTCCCCAAACAGGCGTTTTCAGCCCATTACCGGCATATGGAAGAAACAGCAGTAAGCACAGGGAAATATCTGCTTCTAAATCCAAAACGCAGCTATCTAACAGAACGGTTGTCAATGTGTGCACTCAACTTCCAGAGTTAAACCCGTGTGTGGATTCAGCAGTCTGCAAACACTTTCTCTGCAGAGTCCCAAAACAGGCGTTTTCAGCCCGTTACCGGCATATGGAAGAAACAGCAGTAAGCACAGGGAAATATCTGCTTCTAAATCCAAAACGCAGCTATCTAACAGAACGGTTGTCAATGTGTGCACTCAACTTCCAGAGTTAAACCCGTGTGTGGATTCAGCAGTCTGCAAACACTTTCTCTGCAGAGTCCCAAAATAGGCGTTTTCAGCCCATTACCGGCATATGGAAGAAACAGCAGTAAGCACAGGGAAATATCTGCTTCTAAATCCAAAATGCAGCTATCTAACAGAACGGTTGTCAATGTGTGCACTCAACTTCCAGAGTTAAACCCGTGTGTGGATTCAGCAGTCTGCAAACACTTTCTCTGCAGAATCCCAAAACAGGCGTTTTCAGCCCATTACCGGCATATGGAAGAAACAGCAGTAAGCACAGGGAAATATCTGCTTCTAAATCCAAAACGCAACTATCTAACAGAACGGTTGTCAATGTGTGCACTCAACTAACAGAGTTAAACCCGTGTGTGGATTCAGCAGTCTGCAAACACTTTCTCTGCAGAGTCCCCAAACAGGCGTTTTCAGCCCATTACCGGCATATGGAAGAAACAGCAGCAAGCACAGGGAAATATCTGCTTCTAAATCCAAAACGCAGCTATCTAACAGAACGGTTGTCAATGTGTGCACTCAACTTCCAGAGTTAAACCGGTGTGTGGATTCAGCAGTCTGCAAACACTTTCTCTGCAGAGTCCCAAAACAGGCGTTTTCAGCCCGTTACCGGCATATGGAAGCAACAGCAGTAAGCACAGGGAAATATCTGCTTCTAAATCCAAAACGCAGCTATCTAACAGAACGGTTGTCAATGTGTGCACTCAACTTCCAGAGTTAAACCCGTGTGTGGATTCAGCAGTCTGCAAACACTTTCTCTGCAGAGTCCCAAAACAGGCGTTTTCAGCCCGTTACCGGCATATGGAAGAAACAGCAGTAAGCCCAGGGAAATATCTGCTTCTAAATCCAAAACGCAGCTATCTAACAGAACGGTTGTCAATGTGTGCACTCAACTTCCAGAGTTAAACCCGTGTGTGGATTCAGCAGTCTGCAAACACTTTCTCTGCAGAGTCCCAAAACAGGCGTTTTCAGTCCATTACCGGCATATGGACGAAACAGCAGTAAGCACAGGGAAATATCTGCTTCTAAATCCAAAACGCAGCTATCTAACAGAACGGTTTTTAATGTGTGCACTCAACTTCCAGAGTTAAACCCGTGTGTGGATTCAGCAGTCTGCAAACACTTTCTCTGCAGAGTCCCCAAACAGGCGTTTTCAGCCCATTACCGGCATATGGAAGAAACAGCAGTAAGCACAGGGAAATATCTGCTTCTAAATCCAAAACGCAGCTATCTAACAGAACGGTTGTCAATGTGTGCACTCAACTTCCAGAGTTAAACCCGTGTGTGGATTCAGCAGTCTGCAAACACTTTCTCTGCAGAGTCCCCAAACAGGCGTTTTCAGCCCATTACCGGCATATGGAAGAAACAGCAGTAAGCCCAGGGAAATATCTGCTTCTAAATCCAAAACGCAGCTATCTAACAGAACGGTTGTCAATGTGTGCACTCAACTTCCAGAGTTAAACCCGTGTGTGGATTCAGCAGTCTGCAAACACTTTCTCTGCAGAGTCCCCAAACAGGCGTTTTCAGCCCATTACCGGCATATGGAAGAAACAGCAGTAAGCACAGGGAAATATCTGCTTCTAAATCCAAAGCGCAGCTATCTAACAGAACGGTTGTCAATGTGTGCACTCAACTTCCAGAGTTAAACCCGTGTGTGGATTCAGCAGTCTGCAAACACTTTCTCTGCAGAGTCCCAAAGCAGGCGTTTTCAGCCCATTACCGGCATATGGAAGAAACAGCAGTAAGCACAGGGAAATATCTGCTTCTAAATCCAAAACAAAGCTATCTAACAGAACGGTTGTCAATGTGTGCACTCAACTTCCAGAGTTAAACCCGTGTGTGTATTCAGCAGTCTGCAAACACTTTCTCTGCAGAGTCCCCAAACAGGCGTTTTCAGCCCATTACCGGCATATGGAAGAAACAGCAGTAAGCACAGGGAAATATCTGCTTCTAAATCCAAAACGCAGCTATCTAACAGAACGGTTGTCAATGTGTGCACTCAACTTCCAGAGTTAAACCCGTGTGTGGATTCAGCAGTCTGCAAACACTTTCTCTGCAGAGTCCCAAAACAGGCGTTTTCAGCCCATTACCGGCATATGGAAGAAACAGCAGTAAGCACAGGGAAATATCTGCTTCTAAATCCAAAACGCAACTATCTAACAGAACGGTTGTCAATGTGTGCACTCAACTTCCAGAGTTAAACCCGTGTGTGGATTCAGCAGTCTGCAAACACTTTCTCTGCAGAGTCCCAAAACAGGCGTTTTCAGCCCATTACCGGCATATGGAAGAAACAGCAGTAAGCACAGGGAAATATCTGCTTCTAAATCCAAAACGCAGCTATCTAACAGAACGGTTGTCAATGTGTGCACTCAACTTCCAGAGTTAAACCCGTGTGTGGATTCAGCAGTCTGCAAACACTTTCTCTGCAGAGTCCCAAAACAGGCGTTTTCAGCCCGTTACCGGCATATGGAAGAAACAGCCGTAAGCACAGGGAAATATCTGCTTCTAAATCCAAAACGCAGCTATCTAACAGAACGGTTGTCAATGTGTGCACTCAACTTCCAGAGTTAAACCCGTGTGTGGATTCAGCAGTCTGCGAACACTTTCTCTGCAGAGTCCCAAAACAGGCGTTTTCAGCCCATTACCGGCATATGGAAGAAACAGCAGTAAGCACAGGGAAATATCTGCTTCTAAATCCAAAACACAGCTATCTAACAGAACGGTTGTCAATGTGTGCACTCAACTTCCAGAGTTAAACCCGTGTGTGGATTCAGCAGTCTGCAAACACTTTCTCTGCAGAGTCCCAAAACAGGCGTTTTCAGCCCATTACCGGCATATGGAAGAAACAGCAGTAAGCACAGGGAAATATCTGCTTCTAAATCCAAAACGCAACTATCTAACAGAACGGTTGTCAATGTGTGCACTCAACTTCCAGAGTTAAACCCGTGTGTGGATTCAGCAGTCTGCAAACACTTTCTCTACAGAGAAGCACAGGGAAATATCTGCTTCTAAATCCAAAACGCAGCTATCTAACAGAACGGTTGTCAATGTGTGCACTCAACTTCCAGAGTTAAACCCGGGTGTGGATTCAGCAGTCTGCAAACACTTTCTCTGCAGAGTCCCAAAACAGGCGTTTTCAGCCCATTACCGGCATATGGAAGAAACAGCAGTAAGCACAGGGAAATATCTGCTTCTAAATCCAAAACGCAGCTATCTAACAGACCGGTTGTCAATGTGTGCACTCAACTTCCAGAGTTAAACCCGTGTGTGGATTCAGCAGTCTGCAAACACTTTCTCTGCAGAGTCCCCAAACAGGCGTTTTCAGCCCATTACCGGCATATGGAAGAAACAGCAGTAAGCACAGGGAAATATCTGCTTCTAAATCCAAAACGCAGCTATCTAACAGAACGGTTGTCAATGTGTGCACTCAACTTCCAGAGTTAAACCCGTGTGTGGATTCAGCAGTCTGCAAACACTTTCTCTGCAGAGTCCCCAAACAGGCGTTTTCAGCCCGTTACCAGCATATGGAAGAAACAGCAGTAAGCACAGGGAAATATCTGCTTCTAAATCCAAAACGCAGCTATCTAACAGAACGGTTGTCAATGTGTGCACTCAACTTCCAGAGTTAAACCCGTGTGTGGATTCAGCAGTCTGCAAACACTTTCTCTGCAGAGTCCCAAAACAGGCGTTTTCAGCCCATTACCGGCATATGGAAGAAACAGCAGTAAGCACAGGGAAATATCTGCTTCTAAATCCAAAACGCAGCTATCTAGCAGAACGGTTGTCAATGTGTGCACTCAACTTCCAGAGTTAAACCCGTGTGTGGATTCAGCAGTCTGCAAACACTTTCTCTGCAGAGTCCCCAAACAGGCGTTTTCAGCCCATTACCGGCATATGGAAGAAACAGCAGTAAGCACAGGGAAATATCTGCTTCTAAATCCAAAACGCAGCTATCTAACAGAACGGTTGTCAATGTGTGCACTCAACTTCCAGAGTTAAACCCGGGTGTGGATTCAGCAGTCTGCAAACACTTTCTCTGCAGAGTCCCCAAACAGGCGTTTTCAGCCCATTACCGGCATATGGAAGAAACAGCAGCAAGCACAGGGAAATATCTGCTTCTAAATCCAAAACGCAGCTATCTAACAGAACGGTTGTCAATGTGTGCACTCAACTTCCAGAGTTAAACCGGTGTGTGGATTCAGCAGTCTGCAAACACTTTCTCTGCAGAGTCCCAAAACAGGCGTTTTCAGCCCGTTACCGGCATATGGAAGAAACAGCAGTAAGCACAGGGAAATATCTGCTTCTAAATCCAAAACGCAGCTATCTAACAGAACGGTTGTCAATGTGTGCACTCAACTTCCAGAGTTAAACTCGTGTGTGGATTCAGCAGTCTGCAAACACTTTCTCTGCAGAGTCCCAAAACAGGCGTTTTCAGCCCATTACCGGCATATGGAAGAAACAGCAGTAAGCCCAGGGAAATATCTGCTTCTAAATCCAAAACGCAGCTATCTAACAGAACGGTTGTCAATGTGTGCACTCAACTTCCAGAGTTAAACCCGTGTGTGGATTCAGCAGTCTGCAAACACTTTCTCTGCAGAGTCCCAAAACAGGCGTTTTCAGTCCATTACCGGCATATGGAAGAAACAGCAGTAAGCACAGGGAAATATCTGCTTCTAAATCCAAAACGCAGCTATCTAACAGAACGGTTTTCAATGTGTGCACTCAACTTCCAGAGTTAAACCCGTGTGTGGATTCAGCAGTCTGCAAACACTTTCTCTGCAGAGTCCCCAAACAGGCGTTTTCAGCCCATTACCGGCATATGGAAGAAACAGCAGTAAGCACAGGGAAATATCTGCTTCTAAATCCAAAACGCAGCTATCTAACAGAACGGTTGTCAATGTGTGCACTCAACTTCCAGAGTTAAACCCGTGTGTGGATTCAGCAGTCTGCAAACACTTTCTCTGCAGAGTCCCCAAACAGGCGTTTTCAGCCCATTACCGGCATATGGAAGAAACAGCAGTAAGCCCAGGGAAATATCTGCTTCTAAATCCAAAACGCAGCTATCTACCAGAACGGTTGTCAATGTGTGCACTCAACTTCCAGAGTTAAACCCGTGTGTGGATTCAGCAGTCTGCAAACACTTTCTCTGCAGAGTCCCCAAACAGGCGTTTTCAGCCCATTACCGGCATATGGAAGAAACAGCAGTAAGCACAGGGAAATATCTGCTTCTAAATCCAAAACGCAGCTATCTAACAGAACGGTTGTCAATGTGTGCACTCAACTTCCAGAGTTAAACCCGTGTGTGGATTCAGCAGTCTGCAAACACTTTCTCTGCAGAGTCCCAAAACAGGCGTTTTCAGCCCATTACCGGCATATGGAAGAAACAGCAGTAAGCACAGGGAAATATCTGCTTCTAAATCCAAAACGCAGCTATCTAACAGAACGGTTGTCAATGTGTGCACTCAACTTCCAGAGTTAAACCCGTGTGTGGATTCAGCAGCCTGCAAACACTTTCTCTGCAGAGTCCCCAAACAGGCGTTTTCAGTCCATTACCGGCATATGGAAGAAACAGCAGTAAGCACAGGGAAATATCTGCTTCTAAATCCAAAACGCAGCTATCTAACAGAACGGTTGTCAATGTGTGCACTCAACTTCCAGAGTTAAACCCGTGTGTGGATTCAGCAGTCTGCAAACACTTTCTCTGCAGAGTCCCAAAACAGGCGTTTTCAGCCCATTACCGGCATATGGAAGAAACAGCAGTAAGCACAGGGAAATATCTGCTTCTAAATCCAAAACGCAGCTATCTAACAGACCGGTTGTCAATGTGTGCACTCAACTTCCAGAGTTAAACCCGTGTGTGGATTCAGCAGTCTGCAAACACTTTCTCTGCAGAGTCCCCAAACAGGCGTTTTCAGCCCATTACCGGCATATGGAAGAAACAGCAGTAAGCACAGGGAAATATCTGCTTCTAAATCCAAAACGCAGCTATCTAACAGAACGGTTGTCAATGTGTGCACTCAACTTCCAGAGTTAAACCCGTGTGTGGATTCAGCAGTCTGCAAACACTTTCTCTGCAGAGTCCCCAAACAGGCGTTTTCAGCCCGTTACCGGCATATGGAAGAAACAGCAGTAAGCACAGGGAAATATCTGCTTCTAAATCCAAAACGCAGCTATCTAACAGAACGGTTGTCAATGTGTGCACTCAACTTCCAGAGTTAAACCCGTGTGTGGATTCAGCAGTCTGCAAACACTTTCTCTGCAGAGTCCCAAAACAGGCGTTTTCAGCCCATTACCGGCATATGGAAGAAAACAGCAGTAAGCACAGGGAAATATCTGCTTCTAAATCCAAAACGCAGCTATCTAGCAGAACGGTTGTCAATGTGTGCACTCAACTTCCAGAGTTAAACCCGTGTGTGGATTCAGCAGTCTGCAAACACTTTCTCTGCAGAGTCCCCAAACAGGCGTTTTCAGCCCATTACCGGCATATGGAAGAAACAGCAGTAAGCACAGGGAAATATCTGCTTCTAAATCCAAAACGCAGCTATCTAACAGAACGGTTGTCAATGTGTGCACTCAACTTCCAGAGTTAAACCCGGGTGTGGATTCAGCAGTCTGCAAACACTTTCTCTGCAGAGTCCCCAAACAGGCGTTTTCAGCCCATTACCGGCATATGGAAGAAACAGCAGCAAGCACAGGGAAATATCTGCTTCTAAATCCAAAACGCAGCTATCTAACAGAACGGTTGTCAATGTGTGCACTCAACTTCCAGAGTTAAACCGGTGGTGTGGATTCAGCAGTCTGCAAAACACTTTCTCTGCAGAGTCCCCAAAACAGGCGTTTTCAGCCCGTTACCGGCATATGGAAGAAACAGCAGTAAGCACAGGGAAATATCTGCTTCTAAATCCAAAACGCAGCTATCTAACAGAACGGTTGTCAATGTGTGCACTCAACTTCCAGAGTTAAACTCGTGTGTGGATTCAGCAGTCTGCAAAACACTTTCTCTGCAGAGTCCCCAAAACAGGCGTTTTCAGCCCATTACCGGCATATGGAAGAAACAGCAGTAAGCCCAGGGAAATATCTGCTTCTAAATCCAAAACGCAGCTATCTAACAGAACGGTTGTCAATGTGTGCACTCAACTTCCAGAGTTAAACCCGTGTGTGGATTCAGCAGTCTGCAAACACTTTCTCTGCAGAGTCCCAAAACAGGCGTTTTCAGTCCATTACCGGCATATGGAAGAAACAGCAGTAAGCACAGGGAAATATCTGCTTCTAAATCCAAAACGCAGCTATCTAACAGAACGGTTTTTCAATGTGTGCACTCAACTTCCAGAGTTAAACCCGTGTGTGGATTCAGCAGTCTGCAAAACACTTTCTCTGCAGAGTCCCCAAACAGGCGTTTTCAGCCCATTACCGGCATATGGAAGAAACAGCAGTAAGCACAGGGAAATATCTGCTTCTAAATCCAAAACGCAGCTATCTAACAGAACGGTTGTCAATGTGTGCACTCAACTTCCAGAGTTAAAACCCGTGTGTGGATTCAGCAGTCTGCAAACACTTTCTCTGCAGAGTCCCCAAACAGGCGTTTTCAGCCCATTACCGGCATATGGAAGAAACAGCAGTAAGCCCAGGGAAATATCTGCTTCTAAATCCAAAACGCAGCTATCTACCAGAACGGTTTGTCAATGTGTGCACTCAACTTCCAGAGTTAAACCCGTGTGTGGATTCAGCAGTCTGCAAACACTTTCTCTGCAGAGTCCCCAAACAGGCGTTTTTCAGCCCATTACCGGCATATGGAAGAAACAGCAGTAAGCACAGGGAAATATCTGCTTCTAAATCCAAAACGCAGCTATCTAACAGAACGGTTGTCCAATGTGTGCACTCAACTTCCAGAGTTAAACCCGTGTGTGGATTCAGCAGTCTGCAAACACTTTCTCTGCAGAGTCCCCAAAACAGGCGTTTTCAGCCCATTACCGGGCATATGGAAGAAACAGCAGTAAGCACAGGGAAATATCTGCTTCTAAATCCAAAACGCAGCTATCTAACAGAACGGTTTGTCAATGTGTGCACTCAACTTCCAGAGTTAAACCCGTGTGTGGATTCAGCAGTCTGCAAACACTTTCTCTGCAGAGTCCCAAAAACAGGCGTTTTTCAGCCCATTACCGGCATATGGAAGAAAACAGCAGTAAGCACAGGGAAATATCTGCTTCTAAATCCAAAACGCAGCTATCTAGCAGAACGGTTGTCAATGTGTGCACTCAACTTCCAGAGTTAAACCCGTGTGTGGATTCAGCAGTCTGCAAACACTTTCTCTGCAGAGTCCCCCAAACAGGCGTTTTCAGCCCCATTACCGGCATATGGAAGAAACAGCAGTAAGCACAGGGAAATATCTGCTTCTAAATCCAAAACGCAGCTATCTAACAGAACGGTTTGTCAATGTGTGCACTCAACTTCCAGAGTTAAACCCGGGTGTGGATTCAGCAGTCTGCAAACACTTTCTCTGCAGAGTCCCCAAAACAGGCGTTTTTCAGCCCATTACAGGCATATGGAAGAAACAGCAGCAAGCACAGGGAAATATCTGCTTCTAAATCCAAAACGCAGCTATCTAACAGAACGGTTTGTCAATGTGTGCACTCAACTTCCAGAGTTAAACCGGTGTGTGGATTCAGCAGTCTGCAAACACTTTCTCTGCAGAGTCCCCAAAACAGGCGTTTTCAGCCCGTTACCGGCATATGGAAGAAACAGCAGTAAGCACAGGGAAATATCTGCTTCTAAATCCAAAACGCAGCTATCTAACAGAACGGTTGTCCAATGTGTGCACTCAACTTCCAGAGTTAAACCCGTGTGTGGATTCAGCAGTCTGCAAACACTTTCTCTGCAGAGTCCCAAAACAGGCGTTTTCAGCCCATTACCGGGCATATGGAAGAAACAGCAGTAAGCCCAGGGAAATATCTGCTTCTAAATCCAAAACGCAGCTATCTAACAGAACGGTTGTCAATGTGTGCACTCAACTTCCAGAGTTAAACCCGTGTGTGGATTCAGCAGTCTGCAAACACTTTCTCTGCAGAGTCCCCAAAACAGGCGTTTTTCAGTCCATTACCGGCATATGGAAGAAACAGCAGTAAGCACAGGGAAATATCTGCTTCTAAATCCAAAACGCAGCTATCTAACAGAACGGTTTTCAATGTGTGGCACTCAACTTCCAGAGTTAAACCCGTGTGTGGATTCAGCAGTCTGCAAACACTTTCTCTGCAGAGTCCCCCAAACAGGCGTTTTTCAGCCCATTACCGGCATATGGAAGAAAACAGCAGTAAGCCCAGGGAAATATCTGCTTCTAAATCCAAAACGCAGCTATCTACCAGAACGGTTGTCAATGTGTGCACTCAACTTCCAGAGTTAAACCCGTGTGTGGATTCAGCAGGTCTGCAAAACACTTTCTCTGCAGAGTCCCAAAACAGGCGTTTTTCAGGCCCATTTACCGGCATATGGAAGAAACAGCAGTAAGCACAGGGAAAATATCTGCTTCTAAATCCAAAACGCAGCTATCTAACAGAACGGTTGTCAATGTGTGCACTCAACTTCCAGAGTTTAAACCCGTGTGTGGATTCAGCAGTCTGCAAACACTTTCTCTGCAGAGTCCCAAAACAGGCGTTTTCAGCCCATTACCGGCATATGGAAGAAAACAGCAGTAAGCACAGGGAAATATCTGCTTCTAAATCCAAAACGCAGCTATCTAACAGAACGGTTTGTCAATGTGTGCACTCAACTTCCAGAGTTAAACCCGTGTGTGGATTCAGCAGTCTGCAAACACTTTCTCTGCAGAGTCCCCAAAACAGGCGTTTTCAGCCCATTACCGGCATATGGAAGCAACAGCAGTAAGCACAGGGAAATATCTGCTTCTAAATCCAAAACGCAGCTATCTAACAGAACGGTTGTCAATGTGTGCACTCAACTTCCAGAATTAAACCCGTGTGTGGATTCAGCAGTCTGCAAACACTTTCTCTGCAGAGTCCCAAAAACAGGCGTTTTCAGCCCATTACCGGCATATGGAAGAAACAGCAGTAAGCACAGGGAAAATATCTGCTTCTAAATCCAAAACGCAGCTATCTAACAGAACGGTTTGTCAATGTGTGCACTCAACTTCCAGAGTTAAACCCGTGTGTGGATTCAGCAGTCTGCAAACACTTTTCTCTGCAGAGTCCCAAAACAGGCGTTTTTCTTTCAGCCCATTACCGGCATATGGAAGCAACAGCAGTAAGCACAGGGAAATATCTGCTTCTAAATCCAAAACGCAGCTATCTAACAGAACGGTTGTCAATGTGTGCACTCAACTTCCAGAGTTAAACCCGTGTGTGGATTCAGCAGTCTGCAAACACTTTCTCTGCAGAGTCCCAAAACAGGCGTTTTCAGCCCATTACCGGCATATGGAAGAAACAGCAGTAAGCACAGGTAAATATCTGCTTCTAAATCCAAAACGCAGCTATCTAACAGAACGGTTGTCAATGTGTGCACTCAACTTCCAGAGTTAAACCCGTGTGTGGATTCAGCAGTCTGCAAACAGTTTCTCTGCAGAGTCCCAAAACAGGCGTTTTCAGCCCATTACCGGCATATGGAAGAAACAGCAGTAAGCACAGGGAAATATCTGCTTCTAAATCCAAAACGCAGCTATCTAACAGAACGGTTGTCAATGTGTGCACTCAACTTCCAGAGTTAAACCCGTGTGTGGATTCAGCAGTCTGCAAACACTTTCTCTGCAGAGTCCCAAAACAGGCGTTTTCAGCCCATTACCGGCATATGGAAGAAACAGCAGTAAGCCCAGGGAAATATCTGCTTCTAAATCCAAAACGCAGCTATCTAACAGAACGGTTGTCAATGTGTGCACTCAACTTCCAGAGTTAAACCCGTGTGTGGATGCAGCAGTCTGCAAACACTTTCTCTGCAGAGTCCCAAAACAGGCGTTTTCACTCCATTACCGGCATATGGAAGAAACAGCAGTAAGCACAGGGAAATATCTGCTTCTAAATCCAAAACGCAGCTATCTAACAGAACGGTTGTCAATGTGTGCACTCAACTTCCAGAGTTAAACCCGTGTGTGGATTCAGCAGTCTGCAAACACTTTCTCTGCAGAGTCCCCAAACAGGCGTTTTCAGCCCATTACCGGCATATGGAAGAAACAGCAGTAAGCCCAGGGAAATATCTGCTTCTAAATCCAAAACGCAGCTATCTAACAGAACGGTTGTCAATGTGTGCACTCAACTTCCAGAGTTAAACCTGTGTGTGGATTCAGCAGTCTGCAAACACTTTCTCTGCAGAGTCCCAAAACAGGCATTTTCAGCCCATTACCGGCATATGGAAGAAACAGCAGTAAGCCCAGGGAAATATCTGCTTCTAAATCCAAAACGCAGCTATCTAACAGAACGGTTGTCAATGTGTGCACTCAACTTCCAGAGTTAAACCCGTGTGTGGATTCAGCAGTCTGCAAACACTTTCTCTGCAGAGTCCCAAAACAGGCGTTTTCAGCCCATTTCCGGCATATGTAAGTAACAGCAGTAAGCACAGGGAAATATCTGCTTCTAAATCCAAAACGCAGCTATCTAACAGAACGGTTGTCAATGTGTGCACTCAACTTCCAGAGTTAAACCCGTGTGTGGATTCAGCAGTCTGCAAACACTTTCTCTGCAGAGTCCCAAAACAGGCGTTTTCAGCCCATTACCGGCATATGGAAGCAACAGCAGTAAGCACAGGGAAATATCTGCTTCTAAATCCAAAACGCAGCTATCTAACAGAACGGTTGTCAATGTGTGCACTCAACTTCCAGAGTTAAACCCGTGTGTGGATTCAGCAGTCTGCAAACACTTTCTCTGCAGAGTCCCCAAACAGGCGTTTTCAGCCCATTACCGGCATATGGAAGAAACAGCAGTAAGCACAGGGAAATATCTGCTTCTAAATCCAAAACGCAGCTATCTAACAGAACGGTTGTCAATGTGTGCACTCAACTTCCAGAGTTAAACCCGTGTGTGGATTCAGCAGTCTGCAAACACTTTCTCTGCAGAGTCCCCAAACAGGCGTTTTCAGCCCATTACCGGCATATGGAAGAAACAGCAGTAAGCCCAGGGAAATATCTGCTTCTAAATCCAAAACGCAGCTATCTAACAGAACGGTTGTCAATGTGTGCACTCAACTTCCAGAGTTAAACCTGTGTGTGGATTCAGCAGTCTGCAAACACTTTCTCTGCAGAGTCCCAAAACAGGCATTTTCAGCCCATTACCGGCATATGGAAGAAACAGCAGTAAGCCCAGGGAAATATCTGCTTCTAAATCCAAAACGCAGCTATCTAACAGAACGGTTGTCAATGTGTGCACTCAACTTCCAGAGTTAAACCCGTGTGTGGATTCAGCAGTCTGCAAACACTTTCTCTGCAGAGTCCCAAAACAGGCGTTTTCAGCCCATTACCGGCATATGGAAGAAACAGCAGTAAGCACAGGGAAATATCTGCTTCTAAATCCAAAACGCAGCTATCTAACAGAACGGTTGTCAATGTGTGCACTCAACTTCCAGAGTTAAACCCGTGTGTGGATTCAGCAGTCTGCAAACACTTTCTCTGCAGAGTCCCAAAACAGGCGTTTTCAGCCCATTTCCGGCATATGTAAGTAACAGCAGTAAGCACAGGGAAATATCTGCTTCTAAATCCAAAACGCAGCTATCTAACAGAACGGTTGTCAATGTGTGCACTCAACTTCCAGAGTTAAACCCGTGTGTGGATTCAGCAGTCTGCAAACACTTTCTCTGCAGAGTCCCAAAACAGGCGTTTTCAGCCCATTACCGGCATATGGAAGCAACAGCAGTAAGCACAGGGAAATATCTGCTTCTAAATCCAAAACGCAGCTATCTAACAGAACGGTTGTCAATGTGTGCACTCAACTTCCAGAGTTAAACCCGTGTGTGGATTCAGCAGTCTGCAAACACTTTCTCTGCAGAGTCCCAAAACAGGCGTTTTCAGCCCATTACCGGCATATGGAAGAAACAGCAGTAAGCACAGGGAAATATCTGCTTCTAAATCCAAAACGCAGCTATCTAACAGAACGGTTGTCAATGTGTGCACTCAACTTCCAGAGTTAAACCCGTGTGTGGATGCAGCAGTCTGCAAACAGTTTCTCTGCAGAGTCCCAAAACAGGCGTTTTCAGCCCATTACCGGCATATGGAAGAAACAGCAGTAAGCACAGGGAAATATCTGCTTCTAAATCCAAAACGCAGCTATCTAACAGAACGGTTGTCAATGTGTGCACTCAACTTCCAGAGTTAAACCCGTGTGTGGATTCAGCAGTCTGCAAACACTTTCTCTGCAGAGTCCCAAAACAGGCGTTTTCAGCCCATTACCGGCATATGGAAGAAACAGCAGTAAGCCCAGGGAAATATCTGCTTCTAAATCCAAAACGCAGCTATCTAGCAGAACGGTTGTCAATGTGTGCACTCAACTTCCAGAGTTAAACCCGTGTGTGGATTCAGCAGTCTGCAAACACTTTCTCTGCAGAGTCCCAAAACAGGCGTTTTCACTCCATTACCGGCATATGGAAGAAACAGCAGTAAGCACAGGGAAATATCTGCTTCTAAATCCAAAACGCAGCTATCTAACAGAACGGTTGTCAATGTGTGCACTCAACTTCCAGAGTTAAACCCGTGTGTGGATTCAGCAGTCTGCAAACACTTTCTCTGCAGAGTCCCCAAACAGGCGTTTTCAGCCCATTACCGGCATATGGAAGAAACAGCAGTAAGCACAGGGAAATATCTGCTTCTAAATCCAAAACGCAGCTATCTAACAGAACGGTTGTCAATGTGTGCACTCAACTTCCAGAGTTAAACCCGTGTGTGGATTCAGCAGTCTGCAAACACTTTCTCTGCAGAGTCCCCAAACAGGCGTTTTCAGCCCATTACCGGCATATGGAAGAAACAGCAGTAAGCACAGGGAAATATCTGCTTCTAAATCCAAAACGCAGCTATCTAACAGAACGGTTGTCAATGTGTGCACTCAACTTCCAGAGTTAAACCCGTGTGTGGATTCAGCAGTCTGCAAACACTTTCTCTGCAGAGTCCCAAAACAGGCGTTTTCAGCCCATTACCGGCATATGGAAGAAACAGCAGTAAGCACAGGGAAATATCTGCTTCTAAATCCAAAACGCAGCTATCTAACAGAACGGTTGTCAATGTGTGCACTCAACTTCCAGAGTTAAACCCGTGGGTGGATTCAGCAGTCTGCAAACACTTTCTCTGCAGAGTCCCCAAACAGGCGTTTTCAGCCCATTACCGGCATATGGAAGAAGCAGCAGTAAGCACAGGGAAATATCTGCTTCTAAATCCAAAACGCAGCTATCTAACAGAACGGTTGTCAATGTGTGCACTCAACTTCCAGAGTTAAACCCGTGTGTGGATTCAGCAGTCTGCAAACAGTTTCTCTGCAGAGTCCCAAAACAGGCGTTTTCAGCCCATTACCGGCATATGGAAGCAACAGCAGTAAGCACAGGGAAATATCTGCTTCTAAATCCAAAACGCAGCTATCTAACAGAACGGTTGTCAATGTGTGCACTCAACTTCCAGAGTTAAACCCGTGTGTGGATTCAGCAGTCTGCAAACACTTTCTCTGCAGAGTCCCAAAACAGGCGTTTTCAGCCCATTACCGGCATATGGAAGAAACAGCAGTAAGCACAGGGAAATATCTGCTTCTAAATCCAAAACGCAGCTATCTAACAGAACGGTTGTCAATGTGTGCACTCAACTTCCAGAGTTAAACCCGTGTGTGGATTCAGCAGTCTGCAAACACTTTCTCTGCAGAGTCCCAAAACAGGCGTTTTCAGCCCATTACCGGCATATGGAAGCAACAGCAGTAAGCACAGGGAAATATCTGCTTCTAAATCCAAAACGCAGCTATCTAACAGAACGGTTGTCAATGTGTGCACTCAACTTCCAGAGTTAAACCCGTGTGTGGATTCAGCAGTCTGCAAACACTTTCTCTGCAGAGTCCCAAAACAGGCGTTTTCAGCCCATTACCGGCATATGGAAGAAACAGCAGTAAGCACAGGGAAATATCTGCTTCTAAATCCAAAACGCAGCTATCTAACAGAACGATTGACAATGTGTGCACTCAACTTCCAGAGTTAAACCGGTGTGTGGATTCAGCAGTCTGCAAACACTTTCTCTGCAGAGTCCCCAAACAGGCGTTTTCAGCCCATTACCGGCATATGGAAGAAACAGCAGTAAGCACAGGGAAATATCTGCTTCTAAATCCAAAACGCAGCTATCTAACAGAACGGTTGTCAATGTGTGCACTCAACTTCCAGAGTTAAACCCGTGTGTGTATTCAGCAGTCTGCAAACACTTTCTCTGCAGAGTCCCAAAACAGGCGTTTTCAGCCCAATACCGGCATATGGAAGAAACAGCAGTAAGCACAGGGAAATATCTGCTTCTAAATCCAAAACGCAGCTATCTAACAGAACGGTTGTCAATGTGTGCACTCAACTTCCAGAGTTAAACCCGTGTGTGGATTCAGCAGTCTGCAAACACTTTCTCTGCAGGGTCCCCAGACAGGCGTTTTCAGCCCATTACCGGCATATGGAAGAAACAGCAGTAAGCACAGGGAAATATCTGCTTCTAAATCCAAAACGCAGCTATCTAACAGAACGGTTGTCAATGTGTGCACTCAACTTCCAGAGTTAAACCCGTGTGTGGATTCAGCAGTCTGCAAACACTTTCTCTGCAGAGTCCCCAAACAGGCGTTTTCAGCCCATTACCGGCATATGGAAGAAACAGCAGTAAGCACAGGGAAATATCTGCTTCTAAATCCAAAACGCAGCTATCTAACAGAACGGTTGTCAATGTGTGCACTCAACTTCCAGAGTTAAACCCGTGTGTGGATTCAGCAGTCTGCAAACACTTTCTCTGCAGAGTCCCCAAACAGGCGTTTTCAGCCCATTACCGGCATATGGAAGAAACAGCAGTAAGCACAGGGAAATATCTGCTTCTAAATCCAAAACGCAGCTATCTAACAGAACGGTTGTCAATGCGTGCACTCAACTTCCAGAGATAAACCCGTGTGTGGATTCAGCAGTCTGCAAACACTTTCTCTGCAGAGTCCCCAAACAGGCGTTTTCAGCCCATTACCGGCATATGGAAGAAACAGCAGTAAGCACAGGGAAATATCTGCTTCTAAATCCAAAACGCAGCTATCTAACAGAACGGTTGTCAATGTGTGCACTCAACTTCCAGAGTTAAACCCGTGTGTGGATTCAGCAGTCTGCAAACACTTTCTCTGCAGAGTCCCCAAACAGGCGTTTTCAGCCCATTACCGGCATATGGAAGAAACAGCAGTAAGCACAGGGAAATATCTGCTTCTAAATCCAAAACGCAGCTATCTAACAGAACGGTTGTCAATGTGTGCACTCAACTTCCAGAGTTAAACCCGTGTGTGGATTCAGCAGCCTGCAAACACTTTCTCTGCAGAGTCCCCAAACAGGCGTTTTCAGCCCATTACCGGCATATGGAAGAAACAGCAGTAAGCACAGGGAAATATCTGCTTCTAAATCCAAAACGCAGCTATCTAACAGAACGGTTGTCAATGCGTGCACTCAACTTCCAGAGTTAAACCCGTGTGTGGATTCAGCAGTCTGCAAACACTTTCTCTGCAGAGTCCCCAAACAGGCGTTTTCAGCCCATTACCGGCATATGGAAGAAACAGCAGTAAGCCCAGGGAAATATCTGCTTCTAAATCCAAAACGCAGCTATCTAACAGAACGGTTGTCAATGTGTGCACTCAACTTCCAGAGTTAAACCCGTGTGTGGATTCAGCAGTCTGCAAACACTTTCTCTGCAGAGTCCCAAAACAGGCGTTTTCAGCCCATTACCGGCATATGGAAGAAACAGCAGTAAGCCCAGGGAAATATCTGCTTCTAAATCCAAAACGCAGCTATCTAGCAGAACGGTTGTCAATGTGTGCTGTCAACTTCCAGAGTTAAACCCGTGTGTGGATTCAGCAGTCTGCAAACACTTTCTCTGCAGAGTCCCCAAACAGGCGTTTTCAGCCCATTACCGGCATATGGAAGAAACAGCAGTAAGCACAGGGAAATATCTGCTTCTAAATCCAAAACGCAGCTATCTAACAGAACGGTTGTCAATGCGTGCACTCAACTTCCAGAGTTAAACCCGTGTGTGGATTCAGCAGTCTGCAAACACTTTCTCTGCAGAGTCCCCAAACAGGCGTTTTCAGCCCATTACCGGCATATGGAAGAAACAGCAGCAAGCACAGGGAAATATCTGCTTCTAAATCCAAAACGCAGCTATCTAACAGAACGGTTGTCAATGTGTGCACTCAACTTCCAGAGTTAAACCCGTGTGTGGATTCAGCAGTCTGCAAACACTTTCTCTGCAGAGTCTCCAAACAGGCGTTTTCAGCCGGTTACCGGCATATGGAAGAAACAGCAGTAAGCACAGGGAAATATCTGCTTCTAAATCCAAAACGCAGCTATCTAACAGAACGGTTGTCAATGTGTGCACTCAACTTCCAGAGTTAAACCCGTGTGTGGATTCAGCAGTCTGCAAACACTTTCTCTGCAGAGTCCCAAAACAGGCGTTTTCAGCCCATTACCGGCATATGGAAGAAACAGCAGTAAGCACAGGGAAATATCTGCCTCTAAATCCAAAACACAGCTATCTAGCAGAACGGTTGTCAATGTGTGCACTCAACTTCCAGAGTTAAACCCGTGTGTGGATTCAGCGGTCTGCAAACACTTTCTCTGCAGAGTCCCCAAACAGGCGTTTTCAGCCCATTACCGGCATATGGAAGAAACAGCAGTAAGCACAGGGAAATATCTGCTTCTAAATCCAAAACGCAGCTATCTAACAGAACGGTTGTCAATGTGTGCACTCAACTTCCAGAGTTAAACCCGTGTGTGGATTCAGCAGTCTGCAAACACTTTCTCTGCAGAGTCCCCAAACAGGCGTTTTCAGCCCATTACCGGCATATGGAAGAAACAGCAGTAAGCACAGGGAAATATCTGCTTCTAAATCCAAAACGCAGCTATCTAACAGAACGGTTGTCAATGTGTGCACTCAACTTCCAGAGTTAAACCCGTGTGTGGATTCAGCAGCCTGCAAACACTTTCTCTGCAGAGTCCCCAAACAGGCGTTTTCAGCCCATTACCGGCATATGGAAGAAACAGCAGTAAGCACAGGGAAATATCTGCTTCTAAATCCAAAACGCAGCTATCTAACAGAACGGTTGTCAATGCGTGCACTCAACTTCCAGAGTTAAACCCGTGTGTGGATTCAGCAGTCTGCAAACACTTTCTCTGCAGAGTCCCCAAACAGGCGTTTTCAGCCCATTACCGGCATATGGAAGAAACAGCAGTAAGCCCAGGGAAATATCTGCTTCTAAATCCAAAACGCAGCTATCTAACAGAACGGTTGTCAATGTGTGCACTCAACTTCCAGAGTTAAACCCGTGTGTGGATTCAGCAGTCTGCAAACACTTTCTCTGCAGAGTCCCAAAACAGGCGTTTTCAGCCCATTACCGGCATATGGAAGAAACAGCAGTAAGCCCAGGGAAATATCTGCTTCTAAATCCAAAACGCAGCTATCTAGCAGAACGGTTGTCAATGTGTGCACTCAACTTCCAGAGTTAAACCCGTGTGTGGATTCAGCAGTCTGCAAACACTTTCTCTGCAGAGTCCCCAAACAGGCGTTTTCAGCCCATTACCGGCATATGGAAGAAACAGCAGTAAGCACAGGGAAATATCTGCTTCTAAATCCAAAACGCAGCTATCTAACAGAACGGTTGTCAATGCGTGCACTCAACATCCAGAGTTAAACCCGTGTGTGGATTCAGCAGTCTGCAAACACTTTCTCTGCAGAGTCCCCAAACAGGCGTTTTCAGCCCATTACCGGCATATGGAAGAAACAGCAGCAAGCACAGGGAAATATCTGCTTCTAAATCCAAAACGCAGCTATCTAACAGAACGGTTGTCAATGTGTGCACTCAACTTCCAGAGTTAAACCCGTGTGTGGATTCAGCAGTCTGCAAACACTTTCTCTGCAGAGTCCCCAAACAGGCGTTTTCAGCCGGTTACCGGCATATGGAAGAAACAGCAGTAAGCACAGGGAAATATCTGCTTCTAAATCCAAAACGCAGCTATCTAACAGAACGGTTGTCAATGTGTGCACTCAACTTCCAGAGTTAAACCCGTGTGTGGATTCAGCAATCTGCAAACACTTTCTCTGCAGAGTCCCAAAACAGGCGTTTTCAGCCCATTACCGGCATATGGAAGAAACAGCAGTAAGCACAGGGAAATATCTGCCTCTAAATCCAAAACACAGCTATCTAGCAGAACGGTTGTCAATGTGTGCACTCAACTTCCAGAGTTAAACCCGTGTGTGGATTCAGCGGTCTGCAAACACTTTCTCTGCAGAGTCCCAAAACAGGCGTTTTCAGCCCATTACCGGCATATGGAAGAAACAGCAGTAAGCACAGGGAAATATCTGCTTCTAAATCCAAAACGCAGCTATCTAACAGAACGGTTGTCAATGTGTGCACTCAACTTCCAGAGTTAAACCCGTGTGTGGATTCAGCAGCCTGCAAACACTTTCTCTGCAGAGTCCCCAAACAGGCGTTTTCAGCCCATTACCGGCATATGGAAGAAACAGCAGTAAGCACAGGGAAATATCTGCTTCTAAATCCAAAACGCAGCTATCTAACAGAACGGTTGTCAATGTGTGCACTCAACTTCCAGAGTTAAACCCGTGTGTGGATTCAGCAGTCTGCAAACACTTTCTCTGCAGAGTCCCCAAACAGGCGTTTTCAGCCCATTACCGGCATATGGAAGAAACAGCAGTAAGCACAGGGAAATATCTGCTTCTAAATCCAAAACGCAGCTATCTAACAGAACGGTTGTCAATGTGTGCACTCAACTTCCAGAGTTAAACCCGTGTGTGGATTCAGCAGTCTGCAAACACTTTCTCTGCAGAGTCCCCAAACAGGCGTTTTCAGCCCATTACCGGCATATGGAAGAAACAGCAGTAAGCCCAGGGAAATATCTGCTTCTAAATCCAAAACGCAGCTATCTACCAGAACGGTTGTCAATGTGTGCACTCAACTTCCAGAGTTAAACCCGTGTGTGGATTCAGCAGCCTGCAAACACTTTCTCTGCAGAGTCCCCAAACAGGCGTTTTCAGCCCATTACCGGCATATGGAAGCAACAGCAGTAAGCACAGGGAAATATCTGCTTCTAAATCCAAAACGCAGCTATCTAACAGAACGGTTGTCAATGTGTGCACTCAACTTCCAGAGTTAAACCCGTGTGTGGATTCAGCAGTCTGCAAACACTTTCTCTGCAGAGTCCCCAAACAGGCGTTTTCAGCCCATTACCGGCATATGGAAGAAACAGCAGTAAGCCCAGGGAAATATCTGCTTCTAAATCCAAAACGCAGCTATCTAACAGAACGGTTGTCAATGTGTGCACTCAACTTCCAGAGTTAAACCCGTGTGTGGATTCAGCAGTCTGCAAACACTTTCTCTGCAGAGTCCCAAAACAGGCGTTTTCAGCCCATTACCGGCATATGGAAGAAACAGCAGTAAGCACAGGGAAATATCTGCTTCTAAATCCAAAACGCAGCTATCTAACAGAACGGTTGTCAATGTGTGCACTCAACTTCCAGAGTTAAACCCGTGTGTGGATTCAGCAGTCTGCAAACACTTTCTCTGCAGAGTCCCCAAACAGGCGTTTTCAGCCCATTACCGGCATATGGAAGAAGCAGCAGTAAGCACAGGGAAATATCTGCTTCTAAATCCAAAACGCAGCGATCTAACAGAACGGTTGTCAATGTGTGCACTCAACTTCCAGAGTTAAACCCGTGTGTGGATTCAGCAGTCTGCAAACAGTTTCTCTGCAGAGTCCCAAAACAGGCGTTTTCAGCCCATTACCGGCATATGGAAGCAACAGCAGTAAGCACAGGGAAATATCTGCTTCTAAATCCAAAACGCAGCTATCTAACAGAACGGTTGTCAATGTGTGCACTCAACTTCCAGAGTTAAACCCGTGTGTGGATTCAGCAGTCTGCAAACACTTTCTCTGCAGAGTCCCAAAACAGGCGTTTTCAGCCCATTACCGGCATATGGAAGAAACAGCAGTAAGCACAGGGAAATATCTGCTTCTAAATCCAAAACGCAGCTATCTAACAGAACGGTTGTCAATGTGTGCACTCAACTTCCAGAGTTAAACCCGTGTGTGGATTCAGCAGTCTGCAAACAGTTTCTCTGCAGAGTCCCAAAACAGGCGTTTTCAGCCCATTACCGGCATATGGAAGCAACAGCAGTAAGCACAGGGAAATATCTGCTTCTAAATCCAAAACGCAGCTATCTAACAGAACGGTTGTCAATGTGTGCACTCAACTTCCAGAGTTAAACCCGTGTGTGGATTCAGCAGTCTGCAAACACTTTCTCTGCAGAGTCCCAAAACAGGCGTTTTTCAGCCCATTACCGGCATATGGAAGAAACAGCAGTAAGCACAGGGAAATATCTGCTTCTAAATCCAAAACGCAGCTATCTAACAGAACGATTGTCAATGTGTGCACTCAACTTCCAGAGTTAAACCGGTGTGTGGATTCAGCAGTCTGCAAACACTTTCTCTGCAGAGTCCCCAAACAGGCGTTTTCAGCCCATTACCGGCATATGGAAGAAACAGCAGTAAGCCCAGGGAAATATCTGCTTCTAAATCCAAAACGCAGCTATCTAACAGAACGGTTGTCAATGTGTGCACTCAACTTCCAGAGTTAAACCCGTGTGTGTATTCAGCAGTCTGCAAACACTTTCTCTGCAGAGTCCCAAAACAGGCGTTTTCAGCCCAATACCGGCATATGGAAGAAACAGCAGTAAGCACAGGGAAATATCTGCTTCTAAATCCAAAACGCAGCTATCTAACAGAACGGTTGTCAATGTGTGCACTCAACTTCCAGAGATAAACCCGTGTGTGGATTCAGCAGTCTGCAAACACTTTCTCTGCAGGGTCCCCAAACAGGCGTTTTCAGCCCATTACCGGCATATGGAAGAAACAGCAGTAAGCACAGGGAAATATCTGCTTCTAAATCCAAAACGCAGCTATCTAACAGAACGGTTGTCAATGTGTGCACTCAACTTCCAGAGTTAAACCCGTGTGTGGATTCAGCAGTCTGCAAACACTTTCTCTGCAGAGTCCCCAAACAGGCGTTTTCAGCCCATTACCGGCATATGGAAGAAACAGCAGTAAGCACAGGGAAATATCTGCTTCTAAATCCAAAACGCAGCTATCTAACAGAACGGTTGTCAATGTGTGCACTCAACTTCCAGAGTTAAACCCGTGTGTGGATTCAGCAGCCTGCAAACACTTTCTCTGCAGAGTCCCCAAACAGGCGTTTTCAGCCCATTACTGGCATATGGAAGAAACAGCAGTAAGCACAGGGAAATATCTGCTTCTAAATCCAAAACGCAGCTATCTAACAGAACGGTTGTCAATGTGTGCACTCAACTTCCAGAGTTAAACCCGTGTGTGGATTCAGCAGTCTGCAAACACTTTCTCTGCAGAGTCCCCAAACAGGCGTTTTCAGCCCATTACCGGCATATGGAAGAAACAGCAGTAAGCCCAGGGAAATATCTGCTTCTAAATCCAAAACGCAGCTATCTAACAGAACGGTTGTCAATGTGTGCACTCAACTTCCAGAGTTAAACCCGTGTGTGGATTCAGCAGTCTGCAAACACTTTCTCTGCAGAGTCCCAAAACAGGCGTTTTCAGCCCATTACCGGCATATGGAAGAAACAGCAGTAAGCCCAGGGAAATATCTGCTTCTAAATCCAAAACGCAGCTATCTAACAGAACGGTTGTCAATGTGTGCACTCAACTTCCAGAGTTAAACCCGTGTGTGGATTCAGCAGTCTGCTAACAGTTTCTCTGCAGAGTCCCAAAACAGGCGTTTTCAGCCCATTACCGGCATATGGAAGAAACAGCAGTAAGCCCAGGGAAATATCTGCTTCTAAATCCAAAACGCAGCTATCTAGCAGAACGGTTGTCAATGTGTGCACTCAAGTTCCAGAGTTAAACCCGTGTGTGGATTCAGCAGTCTGCAATCACTTTCTCTGCAGAGTCCCCAAACAGGCGTTTTCAGCCCATTACCGGCATATGGAAGAAACAGCAGTAAGCCCAGGGAAATATCTGCTTCTAAATCCAAAACGCAGCTATCTAACAGAACGGTTGTCAATGTGTGCACTCAACTTCCAGAGTTAAACCCGTGTGTGGATTCAGCAGTCTGCAAACACTTTCTCTGCAGAGTCCCAAAACAGGCGTTTTCAGCCCATTACCGGCATATGGAAGAAACAGCAGTAAGCACAGGGAAATATCTGCTTCTAAATCCAAAACGCAGCTATCTAACAGAACGGTTGTCAATGTGTGCACTCAACTTCCAGAGTTAAACCCGTGTGTGGATTCAGCAGTCTGCAAACACTTTCTCTGCAGAGTCCCAAAACAGGCGTTTTCAGCCCATTACCAGCATATGGAAGAAACAGCAGTAAGCACAGGGAAATATCTGCTTCTAAATCCAAAACGCAGCTATCTAACAGAACGGTTGTCAATGTGTGCACTCAACTTCCAAAGTTAAACCCGTGTGTGGATTCAGCAGTCTGCAAACACTTTCTCTGCAGAGTCCCAAAACAGGCGTTTTCAGCCCATTACCGGCATATGGAAGAAACAGCAGTAAGCACAGGGAAATATCTGCTTCTAAATCCAAAACGCAGCTATCTAACAGAACGGTTGTCAATGTGTGCACTCAACTTCCAGAGTTAAACCCGTGTGTGGATTCAGCAGCCTGCAAACACTTTCTCTGCAGAGTCCCCAAACAGGCGTTTTCAGCCCATTACCGGCATATGGAAGAAACAGCAGTAAGCACAGGGAAATATCTGCTTCTAAATCCAAAACGCAGCTATCTAGCAGAACGGTTGTCAATGTGTGCACTCAACTTCCAGAGTTAAACCCGTGTGTGGATTCAGCAGTCTGCAAACACTTTCTCTGCAGAGTCCCCAAACAGGCGTTTTCAGCCCATTACCGGCATATGGAAGAAACAGCAGTAAGCACAGGGAAATATCTGCTTCTAAATCCAAAACGCAGCTATCTAACAGAACGGTTGTCAATGTGTGCACTCAACTTCCAGAGTTAAACCCGTGTGTGGATTCAGCAGCCTGCAAACACTTTCTCTGCAGAGTCCCCAAACAGGCGTTTTCAGCCCATTACCGGCATATGGAAGAAACAGCAGTAAGCACAGGGAAATATCTGCTTCTAAATCCAAAACGCAGCTATCTAACAGAACGGTTGTCAATGTGTGCACTCAACTTCCAGAGTTAAACCCGTGTGTGGATTCAGCAGTCTGCAAACACTTTCTCTGCAGAGTCCCCAAACAGGCGTTTTCAGCCCATTACCGGCATATGGAAGAAACAGCAGTAAGCACAGGGAAATATCTGCTTCTAAATCCAAAACGCAGCTATCTAACAGAACGGTTGTCAATGTGTGCACTCAACTTCCAGAGTTAAACCCGTGTGTGGATTCAGCAGTCTGCAAACACTTTCTCTGCAGAGTCCCAAAACAGGCGTTTTCAGCCCATTACCGGCATATGGAAGAAACAGCAGTAAGCCCAGGGAAATATCTGCTTCTAAATCCAAAACGCAGCTATCTAACAGAACGGTTGTCAATGTGTGCACTCAACTTCCAGAGTTAAACCCGTGTGTGGATTCAGCAGTCTGCAAACACTTTCTCTTCAGAGTCCCCAAACAGGCGTTTTCAGCCCATTACCGGCATATGGAAGAAGCAGCAGTAAGCACAGGGAAATATCTGCTTCTAAATCCAAAACGCAGCTATCTAACAGAACGGTTGTCAATGTGTGCACTGAACTTCCAGAGTTAAACCCGTGTGTGGATTCAGCAGTCTGCAAACAGTTTCTCTGCAGAGTCCCAAAACAGGCGTTTTCAGCCCATTACCGGCATATGGAAGCAACAGCAGTAAGCACAGGGAAATATCTGCTTCTAAATCCAAAACGCAGCTATCTAACAGAACGGTTGTCAATGTGTGCACTCAACTTCCAGAGTTAAACCCGTGTGTGGATTCAGCAGTCTGCAAACACTTTCTCTGCAGAGTCCCAAAACAGGCGTTTTCAGCCCATTACCCGGCATATGGAAGAAACAGCAGTAAGCACAGGGAAATATCTGCTTCTAAATCCAAAACGCAGCTATCTACCAGAACGGTTGTCAATGTGTGCACTCAACTTCCAGAGTTAAACCCGTGTGTGGATTCAGCAGTCTGCAAACACTTTCTCTGCAGAGTCCCAAAACAGGCGTTTTCAGCCCATTACCGGCATATGGAAGCAACAGCAGTAAGCACAGGGAAATATCTGCTTCTAAATCCAAAACGCAGCTATCTAACAGAACGGTTGTCAATGTGTGCACTCAACTTCCAGAGTTAAACCCGTGTGTGGATTCAGCAGTCTGCAAACACTTTCTCTGCAGAGTCCCAAAACAGGCGTTTTTCAGCCCATTACCGGCATATGGAAGAAACAGCAGTAAGCCCAGGGAAATATCTGCTTCTAAATCCAAAACGCAGCTATCTAACAGAACGATTGTCAATGTGTGCACTCAACTTCCAGAGTTAAACCGGTGTGTGGATTCAGCAGTCTGCAAACACTTTCTCTGCAGAGTCCCCAAACAGGCGTTTTCAGCCCATTACCGGCATATGGAAGAAACAGCAGTAAGCACAGGGAAATATCTGCTTCTAAATCCAAAACGCAGCTATCTAACAGAACGGTTGTCAATGTGTGCACTCAACTTCCAGAGTTCAACCCGTGTGTGGATTCAGCAGCCTGCAAACACTTTCTCTGCAGAGTCCCCAAACAGGCGTTTTCAGCCCATTACCGGCATATGGAAGAAACAGCAGTAAGCACAGGGAAATATCTGCTTCTAAATCCAAAACGCAGCTATCTAGCAGAACGGTTGTCAATGTGTGCACTCAACTTCCAGAGTTAAACCCGTGTGTGGATTCAGCAGTCTGCAAACACTTTCTCTGCAGAGTCCCCAAACAGGCGTTTTCAGCCCATTACCGGCATATGGAAGAAACAGCAGTAAGCACAGGGAAATATCTGCTTCTAAATCCAAAACGCAGCTATCTAACAGAACGGTTGTCAATGTGTGCACTCAACTTCCAGAGATAAACCCGTGTGTGGATTCAGCAGTCTGCAAACACTTTCTCTGCAGAGTCCCAAAACAGGCGTTTTCAGCCCATTACCGGCATATGGAAGAAACAGCAGTAAGCCCAGGGAAATATCTGCTTCTAAATCCAAAACGCAGCTATCTAACAGAACGGTTGTCAATGTGTGCACTCAACTTCCAGAGTTAAACCCGTGTGTGGATTCAGCAGCCTGCAAACACTTTCTCTGCAGAGTCCCCAAACAGGCGTTTTCAGCCCATTACCGGCATATGGAAGAAACAGCAGTAAGCACAGGGAAATATCTGCTTCTAAATCCAAAACGCAGCTATCTAGCAGAACGGTTGTCAATGTGTGCACTCAACTTCCAGAGTTAAACCCGTGTGTGGATTCAGCAGTCTGCAAACACTTTCTCTGCAGAGTCCCCAAACAGGCGTTTTCAGCCCATTACCGGCATATGGAAGAAACAGCAGTAAGCACAGGGAAATATCTGCTTCTAAATCCAAAACGCAGCTATCTAACAGAACAGTTGTCAATGTGTGCACTCAACTTCCAGAGTTAAACCCGTGTGTGGATTCAGCAGCCTGCAAACACTTTCTCTGCAGAGTCCCCAAACAGGCGTTTTCAGCCCATTACCGGCATATGGAAGAAACAGCAGTAAGCACAGGGAAATATCTGCTTCTAAATCCAAAACGCAGCTATCTAACAGAACGGTTGTCAATGTGTGCACTCAACTTCCAGAGTTAAACCCGTGTGTGGATTCAGCAGTCTGCAAACACTTTCTCTGCAGAGTCCCCAAACAGGCGTTTTCAGCCCATTACCGGCATATGGAAGAAACAGCAGTAAGCACAGGGAAATATCTGCTTCTAAAATCCAAAACGCAGCTATCTAACAGAACGGTTGTCAATGTGTGCACTCAACTTCCAGAGTTAAACCCGTGTGTGGATTCAGCAGTCTGCAAACACTTTCTCTGCAGAGTCCCAAAACAGGCGTTTTCAGCCCATTACCGGCATATGGAAGAAACAGCAGTAAGCCCAGGGAATATCTGCTTCTAAATCCAAAACGCAGCTATCTAACAGAACGGTTGTCAATGTGTGCACTCAACTTCCAGAGTTAAACCCGTGTGTGGATTCAGCAGTCTGCAAACACTTTCTCTTCAGAGTCCCCAAACAGGCGTTTTCAGCCCATTACCGGCATATGGAAGAAGCAGCAGTAAGCACAGGGAAATATCTGCTTCTAAATCCAAAACGCAGCTATCTAACAGAACGGTTGTCAATGTGTGCACTGAACTTCCAGAGTTAAACCCGTGTGTGGATTCAGCAGTCTGCAAACAGTTTCTCTGCAGAGTCCCAAAACAGGCGTTTTCAGCCCATTACCGGCATATGGAAGCAACAGCAGTAAGCACAGGGAAATATCTGCTTCTAAATCCAAAACGCAGCTATCTAACAGAACGGTTGTCAATGTGTGCACTCAACTTCCAGAGTTAAACCCGTGTGTGTATTCAGCAGTCTGCAAACACTTTCTCTGCAGAGTCCCCAAAACAGGCGTTTTCAGCCCATTACCGGCATATGGAAGAAACAGCAGTAAGCACAGGGAAATATCTGCTTCTAAATCCAAAACGCAGCTATCTACCAGAACGGTTGTCAATGTGTGCACTCAACTTCCAGAGTTAAACCCGTGTGTGGATTCAGCAGTCTGCAAACACTTTCTCTGCAGAGTCCCAAAACAGGCGTTTTCAGCCCATTACCGGCATATGGAAGCAACAGCAGTAAGCACAGGGAAATATCTGCTTCTAAATCCAAAACGCAGCTATCTAACAGAACGGTTGTCAATGTGTGCACTCAACTTCCAGAGTTAAACCCGTGTGTGGATTCAGCAGTCTGCAAACACTTTCTCTGCAGAGTCCCAAAACAGGCGTTTTTTCAGCCCATTACCGGCATATGGAAGAAACAGCAGTAAGCCCAGGGAAATATCTGCTTCTAAATCCAAAACGCAGCTATCTAACAGAACGATTGTCAATGTGTGCACTCAACTTCCAGAGTTAAACCGGTGTGTGGATTCAGCAGTCTGCAAACACTTTCTCTGCAGAGTCCCCAAACAGGCGTTTTCAGCCCATTACCGGCATATGGAAGAAACAGCAGTAAGCACAGGGAAATATCTGCTTCTAAATCCAAAACGCAGCTATCTAACAGAACGGTTGTCAATGTGTGCACTCAACTTCCAGAGTTCAACCCGTGTGTGGATTCAGCAGCCTGCAAACACTTTCTCTGCAGAGTCCCCAAACAGGCGTTTTCAGCCCATTACCGGCATATGGAAGAAACAGCAGTAAGCACAGGGAAATATCTGCTTCTAAATCCAAAACGCAGCTATCTAACAGAACGGTTGTCAATGTGTGCACTCAACTTCCAGAGTTAAACCCGTGTGTGGATTCAGCAGCCTGCAAACACTTTCTCTGCAGAGTCCCCAAACAGGCGTTTTCAGCCCATTACCGGCATATGGAAGAAACAGCAGTAAGCACAGGGAAATATCTGCTTCTAAATCCAAAACGCAGCTATCTAACAGAACGGTTGTCAATGTGTGCACTCAACTTCCAGAGTTAAACCCGTGTGTGGATTCAGCAGCCTGCAAACACTTTCTCTGCAGAGTCCCCAAACAGGCGTTTTCAGCCCATTACCGGCATATGGAAGAAACAGCAGTAAGCACAGGGAAATATCTGCTTCTAAATCCAAAACGCAGCTATCTAACAGAACGGTTGTCAATGTGTGCACTCAACTTCCAGAGTTAAACCCGTGTGTGGATTCAGCAGTCTGCAAACACTTTCTCTGCAGAGTCCCCAAACAGGCGTTTTCAGCCCATTACCGGCATATGGAAGAAACAGCAGTAAGCACAGGGAAATATCTGCTTCTAAATCCAAAACGCAGCTATCTAACAGAACGGTTGTCAATGTGTGCACTCAACTTCCAGAGTTAAACCCGTGTGTGGATTCAGCAGTCTGCAAACACTTTCTCTGCAGAGTCCCAAAACAGGCGTTTTCAGCCCATTACCGGCATATGGAAGAAACAGCAGTAAGCCCAGGGAAATATCTGCTTCTAAATCCAAAACGCAGCTATCTAACAGAACGGTTGTCAATGTGTGCACTCAACTTCCAGAGTTAAACCCGTGTGTGGATTCAGCAGTCTGCAAACACTTTCTCTTCAGAGTCCCCAAACAGGCGTTTTCAGCCCATTACCGGCATATGGAAGAAGCAGCAGTAAGCACAGGGAAATATCTGCTTCTAAATCCAAAACGCAGCTATCTAACAGAACGGTTGTCAATGTGTGCACTGAACTTCCAGAGTTAAACCCGTGTGTGGATTCAGCAGTCTGCAAACAGTTTCTCTGCAGAGTCCCAAAACAGGCGTTTTCAGCCCATTACCGGCATATGGAAGCAACAGCAGTAAGCACAGGGAAATATCTGCTTCTAAATCCAAAACGCAGCTATCTAACAGAACGGTTGTCAATGTGTGCACTCAACTTCCAGAGTTAAACCCGTGTGTGTATTCAGCAGTCTGCAAACACTTTCTCTGCAGAGTCCCAAAACAGGCATTTTCAGCCCATTACCGGCATATGGAAGAAACAGCAGTAAGCACAGGGAAATATCTGCTTCTAAATCCAAAACGCAGCTATCTACCAGAACGGTTGTCAATGTGTGCACTCAACTTCCAGAGTTAAACCCGTGTGTGGATTCAGCAGTCTGCAAACACTTTCTCTGCAGAGTCCCAAAACAGGCGTTTTCAGCCCATTACCGGCATATGGAAGCAACAGCAGTAAGCACAGGGAAATATCTGCTTCTAAATCCAAAACGCAGCTATCTAACAGAACGGTTGTCAATGTGTGCACTCAACTTCCAGAGTTAAACCCGTGTGTGGATTCAGCAGTCTGCAAACACTTTCTCTGCAGAGTCCCAAAACAGGCGTTTTTCAGCCCATTACCGGCATATGGAAGAAACAGCAGTAAGCCCAGGGAAATATCTGCTTCTAAATCCAAAACGCAGCTATCTAACAGAACGATTGTCAATGTGTGCACTCAACTTCCAGAGTTAAACCGGTGTGTGGATTCAGCAGTCTGCAAACACTTTCTCTGCAGAGTCCCCAAACAGGCGTTTTCAGCCCATTACCGGCATATGGAAGAAACAGCAGTAAGCACAGGGAAATATCTGCTTCTAAATCCAAAACGCAGCTATCTAACAGAACGGTTGTCAATGTGTGCACTCAACTTCCAGAGTTCAACCCGTGTGTGGATTCAGCAGCCTGCAAACACTTTCTCTGCAGAGTCCCCAAACAGGCGTTTTCAGCCCATTACCGGCATATGGAAGAAACAGCAGTAAGCACAGGGAAATATCTGCTTCTAAATCCAAAACGCAGCTATCTAGCAGAACGGTTGTCAATGTGTGCACTCAACTTCCAGAGTTAAACCCGTGTGTGGATTCAGCAGTCTGCAAACACTTTCTCTGCAGAGTCCCCAAACAGGCGTTTTCAGCCCATTACCGGCATATGGAAGAAACAGCAGTAAGCACAGGGAAATATCTGCTTCTAAATCCAAAACGCAGCTATCTAACAGAACGGTTGTCAATGTGTGCACTCAACTTCCAGAGATAAACCCGTGTGTGGATTCAGCAGTCTGCAAACACTTTCTCTGCAGAGTCCCAAAACAGGCGTTTTCAGCCCATTACCGGCATATGGAAGAAACAGCAGTAAGCCCAGGGAAATATCTGCTTCTAAATCCAAAACGCAGCTATCTAACAGAACGGTTGTCAATGTGTGCACTCAACTTCCAGAGTTAAACCCGTGTGTGGATTCAGCAGCCTGCAAACACTTTCTCTGCAGAGTCCCCAAACAGGCGTTTTCAGCCCATTACCGGCATATGGAAGAAACAGCAGTAAGCACAGGGAAATATCTGCTTCTAAATCCAAAACGCAGCTATCTAACAGAACGGTTGTCAATGTGTGCACTCAACTTCCAGAGTTAAACCCGTGTGTGGATTCAGCAGTCTGCAAACACTTTCTCTGCAGAGTCCCCAAACAGGCGTTTTCAGCCCATTACCGGCATATGGAAGAAACAGCAGTAAGCACAGGGAAATATCTGCTTCTAAATCCAAAACGCAGCTATCTAACAGAACGGTTGTCAATGTGTGCACTCAACTTCCAGAGTTAAACCCGTGTGTGGATTCAGCAGCCTGCAAACACTTTCTCTGCAGAGTCCCCAAACAGGCGTTTTCAGCCCATTACCGGCATATGGAAGAAACAGCAGTAAGCACAGGGAAATATCTGCTTCTAAATCCAAAACGCAGCTATCTAACAGAACGGTTGTCAATGTGTGCACTCAACTTCCAGAGTTAAACCCGTGTGTGGATTCAGCAGTCTGCAAACACTTTCTCTGCAGAGTCCCCAAACAGGCGTTTTCAGCCCATTACCGGCATATGGAAGAAACAGCAGTAAGCACAGGGAAATATCTGCTTCTAAATCCAAAACGCAGCTATCTAACAGAACGGTTGTCAATGTGTGCACTCAACTTCCAGAGTTAAACCCGTGTGTGGATTCAGCAGTCTGCAAACACTTTCTCTGCAGAGTCCCAAAACAGGCGTTTTCAGCCCATTACCGGCATATGGAAGAAACAGCAGTAAGCCCAGGGAAATATCTGCTTCTAAATCCAAAACGCAGCTATCTAACAGAACGGTTGTCAATGTGTGCACTCAACTTCCAGAGTTAAACCCGTGTGTGGATTCAGCAGTCTGCAAACACTTTCTCTTCAGAGTCCCCAAACAGGCGTTTTCAGCCCATTACCGGCATATGGAAGAAGCAGCAGTAAGCACAGGGAAATATCTGCTTCTAAATCCAAAACGCAGCTATCTAACAGAACGGTTGTCAATGTGTGCACTGAACTTCCAGAGTTAAACCCGTGTGTGGATTCAGCAGTCTGCAAACAGTTTCTCTGCAGAGTCCCAAAACAGGCGTTTTCAGCCCATTACCGGCATATGGAAGCAACAGCAGTAAGCACAGGGAAATATCTGCTTCTAAATCCAAAACGCAGCTATCTAACAGAACGGTTGTCAATGTGTGCACTCAACTTCCAGAGTTAAACCCGTGTGTGTATTCAGCAGTCTGCAAACACTTTCTCTGCAGAGTCCCAAAACAGGCGTTTTCAGCCCATTACCGGCATATGGAAGAAACAGCAGTAAGCACAGGGAAATATCTGCTTCTAAATCCAAAACGCAGCTATCTACCAGAACGGTTGTCAATGTGTGCACTCAACTTCCAGAGTTAAACCCGTGTGTGGATTCAGCAGTCTGCAAACACTTTCTCTGCAGAGTCCCCAAAACAGGCGTTTTCAGCCCATTACCGGCATATGGAAGCAACAGCAGTAAGCACAGGGAAATATCTGCTTCTAAATCCAAAACGCAGCTATCTAACAGAACGGTTGTCAATGTGTGCACTCAACTTCCAGAGTTAAACCCGTGTGTGGATTCAGCAGTCTGCAAACACTTTCTCTGCAGAGTCCCAAAACAGGCGTTTTTCAGCCCATTACCGGCATATGGAAGAAACAGCAGTAAGCCCAGGGAAATATCTGCTTCTAAATCCAAAACGCAGCTATCTAACAGAACGATTGTCAATGTGTGCACTCAACTTCCAGAGTTAAACCGGTGTGTGGATTCAGCAGTCTGCAAACACTTTCTCTGCAGAGTCCCCAAACAGGCGTTTTCAGCCCATTACCGGCATATGGAAGAAACAGCAGTAAGCACAGGGAAATATCTGCTTCTAAATCCAAAACGCAGCTATCTAACAGAACGGTTGTCAATGTGTGCACTCAACTTCCAGAGTTCAACCCGTGTGTGGATTCAGCAGCCTGCAAACACTTTCTCTGCAGAGTCCCCAAACAGGCGTTTTCAGCCCATTACCGGCATATGGAAGAAACAGCAGTAAGCACAGGGAAATATCTGCTTCTAAATCCAAAACGCAGCTATCTAGCAGAACGGTTGTCAATGTGTGCACTCAACTTCCAGAGTTAAACCCGTGTGTGGATTCAGCAGTCTGCAAACACTTTCTCTGCAGAGTCCCCAAACAGGCGTTTTCAGCCCATTACCGGCATATGGAAGAAACAGCAGTAAGCACAGGGAAATATCTGCTTCTAAATCCAAAACGCAGCTATCTAACAGAACGGTTGTCAATGTGTGCACTCAACTTCCAGAGATAAACCCGTGTGTGGATTCAGCAGTCTGCAAACACTTTCTCTGCAGAGTCCCAAAACAGGCGTTTTCAGCCCATTACCGGCATATGGAAGAAACAGCAGTAAGCCCAGGGAAATATCTGCTTCTAAATCCAAAACGCAGCTATCTAACAGAACGGTTGTCAATGTGTGCACTCAACTTCCAGAGTTAAACCCGTGTGTGGATTCAGCAGTCTGCAAACACTTTCTCTGCAGAGTCCCCAAACAGGCGTTTTCAGCCCATTACCGGCATATGGAAGAAACAGCAGTAAGCCCAGGGAAATATCTGCTTCTAAATCCAAAACGCAGCTATCTAACAGAACGGTTGTCAATGTGTGCACTCAACTTCCAGAGTTAAACCCGTGTGTGGATTCAGCAGCCTGCAAACACTTTCTCTGCAGAGTCCCCAAACAGGCGTTTTCAGCCCATTACCGGCATATGGAAGAAACAGCAGTAAGCACAGGGAAATATCTGCTTCTAAATCCAAAACGCAGCTATCTAACAGAACGGTTGTCAATGTGTGCACTCAACTTCCAGAGTTAAACCCGTGTGTGGATTCAGCAGTCTGCAAACACTTTCTCTGCAGAGTCCCCAAACAGGCGTTTTCAGCCCATTACCGGCATATGGAAGAAACAGCAGTAAGCCCAGGGAAATATCTGCTTCTAAATCCAAAACGCAGCTATCTAACAGAACGGTTGTCAATGTGTGCACTCAACTTCCAGAGTTAAACCCGTGTGTGGATTCATCTGTCTGCAAACACTTTCTCTGCAGAGTCCCAAAACAGGCGTTTTCAGCCCATTACCGGCATATGGAAGAAACAGCAGTAAGCACAGGGAAATATCTGCTTCTAAATCCAAAACGCAGCTATTCTAACAGAACGGTTGTCAATGTGTGCACTCAACTTCCAGAGTTAAACCCGTGTGTGGATTCAGCAGTCTGCAAACACTTTCTCTGCAGAGTCCCCAAACAGGCGTTTTCAGCCCATTACCGGCATATGGAAGAAGCAGCAGTAAGCACAGGGAAATATCTGCTTCTAAATCCAAAACGCAGCTATCTAACAGAACGGTTGTCAATGTGTGCACTCAACTTCCAGAGTTAAACCCGTGTGTGGATTCAGCAGTCTGCAAACAGTTTCTCTGCAGAGTCCCCAAACAGGCGTTTTCAGCCCATTACCGGCATATGGAAGAAACAGCAGTAAGCACAGGGAAATATCTGCTTCTAAATCCAAAACGCAGCTATCTAACAGAACGGTTGTCAATGTGTGCACTCAACTTCCAGAGTTAAACCCGTGTGTGGATTCAGCAGCCTGCAAACACTTTCTCTGCAGAGTCCCCAAACAGGCGTTTTTCAGCCCATTACCGGCATATGGAAGAAACAGCAGTAAGCACAGGGAAATATCTGCTTCTAAATCCAAAACGCAGCTATCTAACAGAACGGTTGTCAATGTGTGCACTCAACTTCCAGAGTTAAACCCGTGTGTGGATTCAGCAGTCTGCAAACAGTTTCTCTGCAGAGTCCCAAAACAGGCGTTTTCAGCCCATTACCGGCATATGGAAGAAACAGCAGTAAGCACAGGGAAATATCTGCTTCTAAATCCAAAACGCAGCTATCTAACAGAACGGTTGTCAATGTGTGCACTCAACTTCCAGAGTTAAACCCGTGTGTGTATTCAGCAGTCTGCAAACACTTTCTCTGCAGAGTCCCAAAACAGGCGTTTTCAGCCCAATACCGGCATATGGAAGAAACAGCAGTAAGCACAGGGAAATATCTGCTTCTAAATCCAAAACGCAGCTATCTAACAGAACGGTTGTCAATGTGTGCACTCAACTTCCGAGTTAAACCCGTGTGTGGATTCAGCAGTCTGCAAACACTTTCTCTGCAGGGTCCCCAAACAGGCGTTTTCAGCCCATTACCGGCATATGGAAGAAACAGCAGTAAGCACAGGGAAATATCTGCTTCTAAATCCAAAACGCAGCTATCTAACAGAAAGGTTGTCAATGTGTGCACTCAACTTCCAGAGTTAAACCCGTGTGTGTATTCAGCAGTCTGCAAACACTTTCTCTGCAGAGTCCCCCAAACAGGCGTTTTCAGCCCATTACCGGCATATGGAAGAAACAGCAGTAAGCACAGGGAAATATCTGCTTCTAAATCCAAAACGCAGCTACCTAACAGAACGGTTGTCAATGTGTGCACTCAACTTCCAGAGTTAAACCCGTGTGTGGATTCAGCAGCCTGCAAACACTTTCTCTGCAGAGTCCCAAAACAGGCGTTTTCAGCCCATTACCGGCATATGGAAGAAACAGCAGTAAGCACAGGGAAATATCTGCTTCTAAATCCAAAACGCAGCTATCTAACAGAACGGTTGTCAATGTGTGCACTCAACTTCCAGAGTTAAACCCGTGTGTGGATTCAGCAGTCTGCAAACACTTTCTCTGCAGAGTCCCCAAACAGGCGTTTTCAGCCCATTACCGGCATATGGAAGAAACAGCAGTAAGCCCAGGGAAATATCTGCTTCTAAATCCAAAACGCAGCTATCTAACAGAACGGTTGTCAATGTGTGCACTCAACTTCCAGAGTTAAACCCGTGTGTGGATTCAGCAGTCTGCAAACACTTTCTCTGCAGAGTCCCAAAACAGGCGTTTTCAGCCCATTACCGGCATATGGAAGAAACAGCAGTAAGCCCAGGGAAATATCTGCTTCTAAATCCAAAACGCAGCTATCTAACAGAACGGTTGTCAATGTGTGCACTCAACTTCCAGAGTTAAACCCGTGTGTGGATTCAGCAGTCTGCAAACACTTTCTCTGCAGAGTCCCAAAACAGGCGTTTTCAGCCCATTACCGGCATATGGAAGAAACAGCAGTAAGCCCAGGGAAATATCTGCTTCTAAATCCAAAACGCAGCTATCTAGCAGAACGGTTGTCAATGTGTGCACTCAACTTCCAGAGTTAAACCCGTGTGTGGATTCAGCAGTCTGCAATCACTTTCTCTGCAGAGTCCCCAAACAGGCGTTTTCAGCCCATTACCGGCATATGGAAGAAACAGCAGTAAGCACAGGGAAATATCTGCTTCTAAATCCAAAACGCAGCTATCTAACAGAACGGTTGTCAATGTGTGCACTCAACTTCCAGAGTTAAACCCGTGTGTGGATTCAGCAGTCTGCAAACACTTTCTCTGCAGAGTCCCCAAACAGGCGTTTTCAGCCCATTACCGGCATATGGAAGAAACAGCAGTAAGCACAGGGAAATATCTGCTTCTAAATCCAAAACGCAGCTATCTAGCAGAACGGTTGTCAATGTGTGCACTCAACTTCCAGAGTTAAACCCGTGTGTGGATTCAGCGGTCTGCAAACACTTTCTCTGCAGAGTCCCAAAACAGGCGTTTTCAGCCCATTACCGGCATATGGAAGAAACAGCAGTAAGCACAGGGAAATATCTGCTTCTAAATCCAAAACGCAGCTATCTAACAGAACGGTTGTCAATGTGTGCACTCAACTTCCAGAGTTAAACCCGTGTGTGGATTCAGCAGTCTGCAAACACTTTCTCTTCAGAGTCCCCAAACAGGCGTTTTCAGCCCATTACCGGCATATGGAAGAAACAGCAGTAAGCACAGGTAAATATCTGCTTCTAAATCCAAAACGCAGCTATCTAACAGAACGGTTGTCAATGTGTGCACTCAACTTCCAGAGTTAAACCCGGGTGTGGATTCAGCAGTCTGCAAACACTTTCTCTGCAGAGTCCCAAAACAGGCGTTTTCAGCCCATTACCGGCATATGGAAGAAACAGCAGTAAGCACAGGGAAATATCTGCTTCTAAATCCAAAACGTAGCTATCTAGCAGAACGGTTGTCAATGTGTGCACTCAACTTCCAGAGTTAAACCCGTGTGTGGATTCATCAGTCTGCAAACACTTTCTCTGCAGAGTCCCAAAACAGGCGTTTTCAGCCCATTACCGGCATATGGAAGAAACAGCAGTAAGCACAGGGAAATATCTGCTTCTAAATCCAAAACGCAGCTATCTAACAGAACGGTTGTCAATGTGTGCACTCAACTTCCAGAGTTAAACCCGTGTGTGGATTCAGCAGTCTGCAAACACTTTCTCTGCAGAGTCCCAAAACAGGCGTTTTCAGCCCTTTACCAGCATATGGAAGAAACAGCAGAAAGCACAGGGAAATATCTGCTTCTAAATCCAAAACGCAGCTATCTAACAGAACGGTTGTCAATGTGTGCACTCAACTTCCAGAGTTAAACCCGTGTGTGGATTCAGCAGTCTGCAAACACTTTCTCTGCAGAGTCCCAAAACAGGCGTTTTCAGCCCATTACCGGCATATGGAAGAAACAGCAGTAAGCACAGGGAAATATCTGCTTCTAAATCCAAAACGCAGCTATCTACCAGAACGGTTGTCAATGTGTGCACTCAACTTCCAGAGTTAAACCCGTGTGTGGATTCAGCAGTCTGCAAACAGTTTCTCTGCAGAGTCCCAAAACAGGCGTTTTCAGCCCATTACCGGCATATGGAAGAAACAGCAGTAAGCACAGGGAAATATCTGCTTCTAAATCCAAAACGCAGCTATCTAACAGAACGGTTGTCAATGTGTGCACTCAACTTCCAGAGTTAAACCAGTGTGTGGATTCAGCAGTCTGCAAACACTTTCTCTGCAGAGTCCCAAAACAGGCGTTTTTCAGCCCATTACCGGCATATGGAAGAAACAGCAGTAAGCACAGGGAAATATCTGCTTCTAAATCCAAAACGCAGCTATCTAACAGAACGATTGTCAATGTGTGCACTCAACTTCCAGAGTTAAACCCGGGTGTGGATTCAGCAGTCTGCAAACACTTTCTCTGCAGAGTCCCCAAACAGGCGTTTTCAGCCCATTACCGGCATATGGAAGAAACAGCAGTAAGCACAGGGAAATATCTGCTTCTAAATCCAAAACGCAGCTATCTAACAGAACGGTTGTCAATGTGTGCACTCAACTTCCAGAGTTAAACCCGTGTGTGTATTCAGCAGTCTGCAAACACTTTCTCTGCAGTGTCCCAAAACAGGCGTTTTCAGCCCAATACCGGCATATGGAAGAAACAGCAGTAAGCACAGGGAAATATCTGCTTCTAAATCCAAAACGCAGCTATCTAACAGAACGGTTGTCAATGTGTGCACTCAACTTCCAGAGTTAAACCCGTGTGTGGATTCAGCAGTCTGCAAACACTTTCTCTGCAGGGTCCCCAAACAGGCGTTTTCAGCCCGATTACCGGCATATGGAAGAAACAGCAGTAAGCACAGGGGAAATATCTGCTTCTAAATCCAAAACGCAGCTATCTAACAGAACGGTTGTCAATGTGTGCACTCAACTTCCAGAGTTAAACCCGTGTGTGTATTCAGCAGTCTGCAAACACTTTCTCTGCAGAGTCCCCAAACAGGCGTTTTCAGCCCATTACCGGCATATGGAAGAAACAGCAGTAAGCACAGGGAAATATCTGCTTCTAAATCCAAAACGCAGCTACCTAACAGAACGGTTGTCAATGTGTGCACTCAACTTCCAGAGTTAAACCCGTGTGTGGATTCAGCAGCCTGCAAACACTTTCTCTGCAGAGTCCCCAAACAGGCGTTTTCAGCCCATTACCGGCATATGGAAGAAACAGCAGTAAGCACAGGGAAATATCTGCTTCTAAATCCAAAACGCAGCTATCTAACAGAACGGTTGTCAATGTGTGCACTCAACTTCCAGAGTTAAACCCGTGTGTGGATTCAGCAGTCTGCAAACACTTTCTCTGCAGAGTCCCCAAACAGGCGTTTTCAGCCCATTACCGGCATATGGAAGAAACAGCAGTAAGCACAGGGAAATATCTGCTTCTAAATCCAAAACGCAGCTATCTAACAGAACGGTTGTCAATGTGTGCACTCAACTTCCAGAGTTAAACCCGTGTGTGTATTCAGCAGTCTGCAAACACTTTCTCTGCAGAGTCCCCAAACAGGCGTTTTCAGCCCATTACCGGCATATGGAAGAAACAGCAGTAAGCACAGGGAAATATCTGCTTCTAAATCCAAAACGCAGCTATCTAACAGAACGGTTGTCAATGTGTGCACTCAACTTCCAGAGTTAAACCCGTGTGTGGATTCAGCAGTCTGCAAACACTTTCTCTGCAGAGTCCCCAAACAGGCGTTTTCAGCCCATTACCGGCATATGGAAGAAACAGCAGTAAGCCCAGGGAAATATCTGCTTCTAAATCCAAAACGCAGCTATCTAACAGAACGGTTGTCAATGTGTGCACTCAACTTCCAGAGTTAAACCCGTGTGTGGATTCAGCAGTCTGCAAACACTTTCTCTGCAGAGTCCCCAAACAGGCGTTTTCAGCCCATTACCGGCATATGGAAGAAACAGCAGCAAGCACAGGGAAATATCTGCTTCTAAATCCAAAACGCAGCTATCTAACAGAACGGTTGTCAATGTGTGCACTCAACTTCCAGAGTTAAACCCGTGTGTGGATTCAGCAGTCTGCAAACACTTTCTCTGCAGAGTCCCCAAACAGGCGTTTTCAGCCCATTACCGGCATATGGAAGAAACAGCAGCAAGCACAGGGAAATATCTGCTTCTAAATCCAAAACACAGCTATCTAGCAGAACGGTTGTCAATGTGTGCACTCAACTTCCAGAGTTAAACCCGTGTGTGGATTCAGCAGTCTGCAAACACTTTCTCTGCAGAGTCCCAAAACAGGCGTTTTCAGCCCATTACCGGCATATGGAAGAAACAGCAGTAAGCACAGGGAAATATCTGCTTCTAAATCCAAAACGCAGCTATCTAACAGAACGGTTGTCAATGTGTGCACTCAACTTCCAGAGTTAAACCCGTGTGTGGATTCAGCAGTCTGCAAACACTTTCTCTGCAGAGTCCCCAAACAGGCGTTTTCAGCCCATTACCGGCATATGGAAGAAACAGCAGTAAGCACAGGGAAATATCTGCTTCTAAATCCAAAACGCAGCTATCTAACAGAACGGTTGTCAATGTGTGCACTCAACTTCCAGAGTTAAACCCGTGTGTGGATTCAGCAGTCTGCAAACACTTTCTCTGCAGAGTCCCAAAACAGGCGTTTTCAGCCCATTACCGTCATATGGAAGAAACAGCAGTAAGCCCAGGGAAATATCTGCTTCTAAATCCAAAACGCAGCTATCTAGCAGAACGGTTGTCAATGTGTGCACTCAACTTCCAGAGTTAAACCCGTGTGTGGATTCAGCAGTCTGCAAACACTTTCTCTGCAGAGTCCCAAAACAGGCGTTTTCAGCCCATTACCGGCATATGGAAGAAACAGCAGTAAGCACAGGGAAATATCTGCTTCTAAATCCAAAACGCAGCTATCTAACAGAACGGTTGTCAATGTGTGCACTCAACTTCCAGAGTTAAACCCGTGTGTGGATTCAGCAGTCTGCAAACACTTTCTCTGCAGAGTCCCCAAACAGGCGTTTTCAGCCCATTACCGGCATATGGAAGAAACAGCAGTAAGCACAGGGAAATATCTGCTTCTAAATCCAAAACGCAGCTATCTAACAGAACGGTTGTCAATGTGTGCACTCAACTTCCAGAGTTAAACCCGTGTGTGGATTCAGCAGCCTGCAAACACTTTCTCTGCAGAGTCCCAATACAGGCGTTTTCAGCCCATTACCGGCATATGGAAGAAACAGCAGTAAGCACAGGGAAATATCTGCTTCTAAATCCAAAACGCAGCTATCTAACAGAACGGTTGTCAATGTGTGCACTCAAGTTCCAGAGTTAAACCCGTGTGTGGATTCAGCAGTCTGCAAACACTTTCTCTGCAGAGTCTCAAAACAGGCGTTTTCAGCCCATTACCGGCATATGGAAGAAACAGCAGTAAGCACAGGGAAATATCTGCTTCTAAATCCAAAACGCAGCTATCTAACAGAACGGTTGTCAATGTGTGCACTCAACTTCCAGAGTTAAACCCGTGTGTGGATTCAGCAGTCTGCAAACACTTTCTCTGCAGAGTCCCAAA